>NW_017308724.1:62603-68396 GCF_000935625.1 Nanorana parkeri | reverse complement strand
AGGCTGCAAGAGGAGAGCCCAGCCTCCTGTGACAGCGCTGGCTGTCTCCGCCCCCACACCGCTCTGCTGCACTGTGATAGGCGGCCGAGCGGTGTGGGAGGAAAGACACCGGCCGCTCACAGCGCTCGTCCCGCAGCGCTCGGCCGGCTGTCATTTTCTCTCTGATTCCTTTCATCCCCGTTGGGCACTGCTCTGTGTCCCAGCGGGGATGAAAGGAATCACGGCCGCGCCGACAAAACGGCAGGAAAATGTCACTTTCGGCATTTAGCCGAAAGTGCCATTTTCGGCCGGCGCGCCCCCTTCACTTTTCGCCCGGGGCCCGCGCCCCTGCTGCACCCCCGGTTGTTACGCCACTGGAGAGGACTCATGCCATTTTGGTGAACATTAGTTAATGAACTTGTCTGACACATAGAGGCTGATCAATTTGAACTATATGATGAATTTAACTATAGGGGAGGTCGCATGTTATGTTGGGGCTATCACTAGGCACCGTATTGTTTTTGTATATTTATGCATAAGTTGTTTTTAATTAACTTTCATTTTTTAAACCTTTTTTTTACTTAAATATTTTGCTAACACATAGGGGACTGCACAGTCGAAGTGACAGGTATTCTTTAGAAAGACATTAGGAGTCTATTAGACCCTTGATGTCACCTCTGCACACTATTGAAGCTAATAAAGCTACAGTATCCAGGGAAGGATGGCTTTTAACTGGAAGTGACAAAAAGCATGTCACTTCCGCCTTCATTCACTGCAGAAGCAATCAGCGAATTGACGATTAAAGCAAATCTTCGTCAGGATCCATGGGTTTACGTGTTTCACCCAGGGGCGTCCCCAGGCATGGTGTCACCCGGAGCGCCCACCGGGTGACACCCTGCTGAGACGTCATCATGCATGGGTAATGATGTAATTCACGCTTACCTGCCAGGTGGCCATCTTGGGAAAAGTTATGCCGTCAGGTCCCCTCTTCTCTCGTGCAACTGTCGTATTCTCGGTCCATGACCGAGTGCCCGACTTTTCAGAGGAGTTGACGCCACAATTTTCAGTCATTTGGTGTCACCCCATCTAATGGTGTCATCCGGCTGCATCCCCCACACCCCCCTGATGATGCGACTGGTTTCACCATATTACAGGGCTTCTGCTGTGAGACATCAGTATCCACATTTTCCTGTTATTGTTGTTAGTATTCAAATCCTCCTGTAGTGGCAGCATGGTACCAACATGGCCACAAACAGATGAACTAGTGTGTATGTTAAGGCAACATAAAAACAAAATCTATAGAAGCGTGAGGGAAATATTAAGGTATTGGTACTATATCAATGAATCCCCAACTGGATGTAACTATAATTTGGGAGACCTCAAAAATAGTAAATTCCCTCCACACTGAGATAATCCAGTTGAGGAAGGATAGAAATATATCCTAATTATACACACAATTTACAAAATCTTTAGTTATTATTGCACACATATAGTAACACATATAAACAGGTAAAATTCCTCCTACCATGGTAATTTATGTTTAGATTTAAAAGTGACACTTTTTTATATCCTATATCTGTAACTTTATAGCACTCCAGGTCTCTATTAAAGTCCATTTATAATTGTGTCATGTAACTTTTTCCTGGACATAGGGACCACAATATAAACATAAGCAGCTGTAGGTTCTAATAGTGATAATCCACAGGAATATATTGATAGTGAACTGGATCCTGTTAATTTATGCACCTTTATAGCCTCTTGCGTGTAACTCAAACTTCATCCTTAAACTAATGGATTATCTTGTGGATATCCATCTAGTTTATCATGGGTTTATATCCCTGTATAAAACCATTGCCCCTATGGTCATCCCTACTGTATAATAAGGCAGCTATACACATCTCTCTGTCCAGCTCTTAGCAACCTGGGACGTTCTGGGAGCTGAGCGGGATGCCGGCCAGAGCATCCCAGGTTGCTAAGAAACTGCAGAGGGTGGTGTCACCTACACCACACTCCCCCCTCAGGCGGCAAAAAGGCTAGGGACACCCCTGCCTGAACCTTAACCTTGCTATCTATATACACTGAGTTGCCAGATTATTATGACCACCTGACGTTTGTAGGCAAATTAGCTATAATTTGGTGCTGAAGTTGCTAGAGGGCCAGACCATTATAAATAGGGAAGCAGGTTGTTTACCACGACAGTAGAAGTGATTTTTTTTCTGAAGATTTGGGTAAACAACGCAATTTAATAGCCTTTGAACGTGGGATGATTGTTGGCGCTCGGAGCCATGGAGCGAGTATCAGCAAAACAGCAAAATTTGTTAAATGTTCAAGAGCAGCTGTTGTTAAAGTGTTTAAAGACTGGACTGTCAGCCGAAAATCTGGGTCTGAACGTGCAAATTGTGGCATCAGCGACTAGTCAATGTTAGGGCAGAACGGAGAGTGGCAAGACTGGTACAAGACTACAGAAGGGCAACAGTGCAGTGTCAGATTCCTCGCATCACCTTTCAACATCTCGTGGAGTCACGAGGCCGCCCAACGAAGTACTGATGGGGTGGTCATAATAATCAGGCCACTTACTGTATAGTAATTGTAAGACTGCCTTTTCATATGTTTGGCTTCTCTATTTCTGTGATCTGTGAGATCTCAATATATAAAAATCTCCTGCATATATCAAGGTGTGGATATAATCTTCAAGGAAAGCCAGTAATGTATTGCATGAATAGAAACATGGTGGTTCCATACCACATTCATTGCTAGTGTTTGGGAGACCACTTCTCTGTTTTACAGTGTAGAGTCTATAATTCCCTTAAAACATGAACACATTTATATAGTCTTTATAGCAATTTATCCATAAGTTTGGCAAGCAGATGCATGAATAGAAGAAATATGAGCACATTGGAAGTGGTAATTAGGGATGCATCGATACTGGTTTTTCGGTATCGAGTAAGAGTACCAATATTATTTTTTCGGTACTCACCAATACCAAATACCGATTGTGATATTGATGTATAGGGGGAATCAATAAAAGCTGATTTCACTTTATAGAGGGAACAGATGTCACCAGAGATTTTTAAATCAGTTGTGCACAGGAAGACAGATGTCACCATTGAAATCTGAATAGGCAGCTCAGGCCTTATTCACACCTAACTGCTAAATGGCTCCCTGTAAGGTACATGGTCACATTTTTGGGCCCTGCAACTACAGACCACAGCAAGGGACAAGATGGCTTTAAATTCTGGCTCCAACCTGACCAGGAAAGGTTGTCACCTCTGTAGATCAGAGGAATTATGTTTCATCTCTAATAAAATCCAACATATCAGTCATATGGAGATGAAAGATTTCTTCTGATTGTACATTTTATAAGCTACGTGCACATATAAAATTGTAGACACATTTGACACATTTCTCTAGAAAATGAGAAAACGATTATTTGGGGCCTGCGTGCTGCAGTCATGCGGTGAATGGACTCGTTGCGAACGGGCTGACGCGCTGGTATCAGAAATCTTACCCCTGATCCAGGCATCAGAACCGGCAGGCCCAAATAACCTATGGCCACTTCAGAAGGCAGAACCTCTCCTCCCAGCAGGTAGGGTGACACCTCCTGAAATGATTGGTCAAAGGGCTAGTGTATCTAAGAACACAGCGTTTACAGGTTTCCGGCGTTCTCCCGCCAGCAGGACAAACAATACTGGCCAACGGTAAAGTTTTTCTGTTTTTCTCCTATTTTATTTTATGTCAGTAGCCAACATTTTGTACATATTTTCTTATGCACTAGGGATATTAAACTATAAAATTAATAAGTGGCCTTCTGTGTACTAATCCACAAATTCATCCTCCTAGAGGGATTAGTTCTTATTATTGGTGTCTGCAGGGCAGCCATCAGAAATTTTGGGCCCCCTTACACAGCTTTAGGCCTGGTCCCCGGGGCTGGATTAAGAGCATCACAGGCCTAGTGCTGAGGATTTGGGTGGGCCTTTTGGTGGAAATGTCATCTGTCACCAGGGCCCTCTTCCTCCTGTCCGGACTGTGATTTGTAGTCTCTCTACAGCTTGGAGCCAGTGGTGGAGTGCCAAAGCCTGGTTGCAGCTGTGAGCCTGGTAGATCTGCCACTAGAGGCAGATCTAACAGGCTAGAGAGGTAGAGAGACTACCAATCTCAGCGATACATTATACAGCAATGCAGAATACCGCCAACTATAGAGGACTACAAATCCCAATAATACATTATACAGCAATGCAGAATGGCAACGGTTATAGAGGAATACAAATCTCAGCAATACTTTATACAGCAATGCAGAATACTATGAAGCTACATACACTGTGTTCCTCCGGGTTCATAGCCTGATGTCGCCAGGGTCTCAGGAGTGCTTTGCTGGGTTTCAGGGGGGGGCTGTGCAGCTTATCAGGAGGCTGTGGGACCTCTCTGGTGGCCAGTGCGGGCTCTCAAGCAGTGTTCATTTCGTCTGCAAAAATGTTTTTTTGCGTTTTTGTGCCGTTTTTCAGTGATAAAAACTAAATTAAAGAGTGGTAAATGGGACGAAAACGATTTTCGTCCAGTACCCAATTTTCATCAACGTTCTCCTCCCCACTGGTGCTGGCTGCAGCGGTCTGTGTTCCTTTCAATCCCCGCTGCTCTCCTCACCTGTATCGGCAGTGGGAACACAGACCACTGCACCGGACACCAGTAGGGAGGAGAGACTGTCACTGCATTCCCCCACTGCTCACCCTTGTACCTCCGCTGTTGCCCATTCCTCCTTCTCTGCCAGCCTTGTTCCTCCTTCTCTGACCACCCTGTTCCTCCTTCTCTAGCCACTTCGTTCTCTTCTCCCCCGTTCCTCCTTCTCTTCTGGCGGTGTTCTATCACCGGTGTCAAGCCTCCAATCAGAGTCTGGTAACAATATCCAGCCTGCTATTGGATATTTTAAATTGCAATAGCAGGCTGGCTATTGCACCCACCCACTGCCTGCTGTCAATCAGCAGAAGAGGACCTGATGGGGAACTTTATTCAGTTCCCTCCTCTGTTGATTGACAGCAGGCAGTGGGCGGGTGCAATAGCCAGCCTTATGCTAGAGAATTTCTTAAAGGAGAACTATGGGGTAAGTGTTTTTCCCCGTAGTTCTCCTAAGTGTCCCGGGAGGACATATACTAGCATCCTCCCGTGACCCAAAGCTCAGTATATCATGAGCTACAGCTCACGGTATACTGAGACCGCCGCAGCCGGGACGGATCCCGACAGTACTGTCGAGATCCACCCAGCTGCGTAAGTGACAGCTGGCTCTGCCTAGAGGCAAAGCCAGCTGTACCCGCCCCATCCGTTCCGCCAGTCAGCGCTGGGGAGAATCCCAGCAGGGAGCCGGGAGTGACAGTCATGGCTCTCTGCAGGAAGATAATCGAGAAGTGAGTTCGCTCACTTTCCGATCTATTGAGCCGACGTGTGACAGTTTCATTGTCACACATCGGCTCGAACTACGAGGATGAGTGATTTATCACTCACGTCATACCGTAGTTCTCCTTTTTAAATAATACATTTCACTAAAAATAAACCTATTAGATTTTAGTCGACTAAAACAAAAATTAATCTGATGACTAAAATGCGACTAAAAATACAAATACATTTTTGTCAAAAGACTAAGACGAAAATGAAATTTGGTGCCAAAATTAATCCACAGTGTCTCTGCAAACGCCCCCCCCCCCTCTCCCCCACCTTAGTGTGTGTCTCTGAAAACAGCCCCATCCCTCTGCAGCTGCTTTAAAAAAACTTACCTTTACAATCCAGTAGTTGTGCTCCTCTTCTGCATGCCTCGCTCCTCGCTTG
>NW_017308724.1:32534-62588 GCF_000935625.1 Nanorana parkeri | reverse complement strand
CACCCCTGATGACGGCCTTGGGTGTCTGTATGCTCGGCTATTAGCTCATTGTTAACCTGTATGAAATTGCATTGTGTGTTTGCTAGTGTCAGTGTGTATATGTTAGCTGATCTGCTAGACAGGGATCTGTGTGTGTATGGTTTCATAGCAGACCAATTGCAGGTGGTGGCAGACTACCGTGAGTCGTGTGTCTGGTGTGTGTGGGTGTGAGAGCAGTGCGAAAGTGGTAACCCAAGGATTCTAGCTTGTAGGATAGCTTGAGGAATCACAGAAGTGTGTGCTTATCACTTGGCTGCTACACAGCCCTTAGAATGCACCAGAATGTATGTAAGATTTGTATCTGCGTGTGTGTTCTTTAGACGTCCGCTCAGCCAGGCCCACCTGCGCGCACCGCAGGGCGGGCGCGAGCGGGAAACACCTGCGATTTAAAAACAGGCACCGATGCCTGTTAACATACAAGCGATCGCTTTTATGGGCTGCTGACCGTGTCCTCCCCCTCCCTATGCGCCCCTCCCGTTGTCACGCCGGTCTCGGGCTCCGCTGTGCCTGGTGCGAGCCCGGGACCAGCATATGGCCTCTGTCACAGGGGATCAGAGGGAGCTCGATACACAAGCTCCCTCTGGTCCCCTCTCTGCTGCCAGAATGCGGAAGTGATGTATATTATATCACTTCCGCATTCGTGTGTCACTCTTCAGCTTCAGACGCTGGAGAGAAGCTGATGAAGCAGATCTCTGCTTCATCAGCTTCTTCAGGGAGGTCCTAGGTGACATTAGGGGTCCCCATAAAGAGGACCTGGCACATCTTTTGCTATCACATAGAGGGGTTGCTAAGCCCCCCTGTGTGATAGCAATAAAGTTAAGTGGGGGAAAAAAACAAATAGGAAAAAAAATTAAAGTTTCCAAAATAAAATTAAAAGTCACACATAAAAAAGAATTTAAAAAAACAATTTTTTTTAAAAGCCCCCACCCATACATGCGTCAGGTGCGCATACCTGCGAAAACGATGATTGCACCCCATTAGGCTGCACATGTTACATATTGCTGCGAACGTCGCAGTGAGAGCGATAATTTTAGGGCCACCAATCACTGATAACACTAAACTGATGAGCGGTAAAAGTTTTTAAAGCGTCGCCTATGGTCAATTTTGGGTATTGTAGTTTTTTGCGATTTCGCGGGTGCGCGAAATTTTTAAGCTTGACATGTTTGGTGTCTATTTACCCGATGTGACCCCGTCTTTTATATTTTACCAAAAAAATTGGGTAATAATGATTGTTGCCTAACATAATGTAACAAACACTTTTTTTCCCAAAAAAATTTTCAGTAAATTTTCTGAAATATAGAAAAAAATAAAAACCCCAGTGGTGAATAAATACCACCAAAAGAAACTCTATCTGTCCCCCAAAAATGGTATAAAATTAATTTCAGTACAGCGTTGCATGACAGAATAAATGTCAGTCAAAGTACCACAGCGCTGAATACTGAAAAATGGCCTGGCCAGGAAGGTCTTCAAGTGGTTAAACTGCACTGCTCTTGGTCCCTATTGCCATATGAAATGCTTCCCCTACTGTAATACACTCACTCTCACAAACACCTTCATTATCCAATGAAGGAATGGCAGAATGGCACAGGTTTTAGAGGACTACACATCCCAACGATACTTTAACAGCAATAGCATTGCTGTATAAAGTACTGCTGGGATTTGTAGTCCTCTATAGAGGGTGCCATTCTGCATTGCTGCAATGCAGAATGGCATAGGCTAGAGAGGACTATACGTCCCAGCAATAATTTAAACAGCAATAGCATTGCTATACACTGTGTGAATGCACTGTACATCCGTTTAATATGTCTGCTACTATCTACAGGAAATTAACAAGTATTGCACCCCACCAGGCTTATAAGGTTTGAGTGTCTCAATAAAGTTGTTGTTACATCATATGAGCCTCATAAAACAAGTACCACCAAGCATTATAACCCACAGTTAATAAATATAAATCCCTGTGTCCTGGAATGATAAAAAACATATTTTTTCCTGTGGCAGTAGAAGCTGTAGATTGGCTGCTAGCTCAGTTTGGCTGAGAATTTTACAACCGGCTCCTTCGATCAGCCTTTCGAGGGATGCCGGGCAGAAGGATTCCGACAGTGGCTCCTGATGAACCGTCCGAAATTCAACTGTGTATACCCGGCTTAAGACTATCAAACTGTGCCTTGTCTAGTATGGGCAAGGTTTGGGATATTACAAAATACTGCTAAAGAAGTGTCTTAATGCAGATGAGGAGTGCACAGTAGGATATGACAGCAGATGGTATGTGCTAGAGAAAAGTGCATAGTGTAAGAAGAGTTGAAGCTGTGTGCACTCTGATTGCAAGTAGAGACTGAGTGTGCGGTGTATATGTGTGAATGGGCACTCCATTTGCTGGGGGAGACCAGACAGGGATATGGGAGCATACTCACTTGGGGTGTAAATCTGAATGGGTTCAAGACGGTTCCAGTGCTCTTCTCTTATTAAACTGTACAGAATATAGGAATGATAGCTCTGTGTACTAAAGGGGCACTTCTCTCTGCTGGTATGGATACTGGGAAGTGAGGTGTGTGTGTATGAAGGGCAGGGTAGAAAGGAAAGACCAATTGGTGTGCTGGGGACAGGATCACACTGCTAGAGAATGACAGAAAGGAGACAGAATTTCCCATGGCGCTTAGCTTTAATACTATATAGTCTAGTATTTCTGTCCATCTCCATCAGTGTTGTATAGATTCATTTTCTTTTACCTACACACACACACTCTTTGTTCCTGATGGTATTTAATTTTTGGCAGTATCCTTATTCCTAGTTTTGCAAGTATTTTGTATATGTAAATATTATTGCTATTACCTTTTGTCTATGTCTTTACCTGGTACAGTGCTCTGGAAGATGTTGACACATTGTAAACAAATAACTGTACTGTGCAAAGAATTTAAAGCCAATTTCCAAATCAATAGTTAAAAAACAAAAAAAAAAAACATCTTTTTGCATCCCAGTCTTCTAAATGTATCCATGGCCTCCAGGCAAAACAAACACAATCTGGCAGTCTAAAAAGACTATGCTAATAAATTTGGTTTTAATGACTAGGGTGATGTGATCGGGCATTGATGTTGAGACACACCCTCGCTCTTTCTCTGTTACTAATCCTTTATCATTGGCTCTATTGCTCCCATGGGAAGGTCACTGACTCCATTAAAATAGGTCACACAGTGCTACTTCTTTGATGAAATGTAGACCCCAATTTTTCACCAGTCACCACTGCCCCCACCAAAGGAAAAGCACATCATACTAAAGGCTCTTTATGGGATACAATTAACAGAGAACAGCTCTTATGCAAGCACTTAGAAGATGAGCCAAGGGTTGCATCCATAACATCATCATTTATTTATGGTTCATAGCAAAGAAGAAGAAAACAGAGAACCATACTTGTAAGTGGTGTATAGATTTCAAATCTATCATGAACTTATATGTTTAAAGAAAATAACAATTTGCTTCCTATTTTGTCTTTGTGACTATTTGGGAGTACCAGGGTTTTTATAGTATACACAATTTGTCATGGTCTAACCAAGGAAAGGAAATATGGTCATCACATATGATGCGTTGTGCTTTCATTAGAGTACAAAACATGCACACAAAACAAAAATCAAACACTCTTACTCTTTGAAAAAAATATATTTTTATTTTGAATAATCTGCATACCCTGGAAAGGGTAATATTGTTGCCCCAGCCCTTTGATAGCTATGCTCTGACCTGATTTTCTGCCAATTTCAATCAAACTAAAGGAGTGTGGGTCGATGTCAAGTCATAAAGCCCCCGGAGACGGTCCCATAAAGCTAAGGAAGAGGACAGAGTCGGCGCGAGGACAACCGGGCGACGTCTAGGGGTAGTCCACATAAGAACGTCCACCGGTGTACCTGACGCCGAGGCCGACTCTAGGGCCAACCACTCCGGCTGGTATCCTAGAAAATATACAGAAGATAACTGAGCTAATTTCTCTGCCCTATAATACAACATTAAATTAGGGACCTCCAACCTCTTTAGGGGAGTGCATGATAATTTTAGAAAGTCTCTGGGATTTCTGGCCCCAAATAAACCGCATAAGATATGATTGAAAAGACAACAAGTCAGTCCTAAGGATAGCTATAGGCAATGCTCTAAAATAGTACAATATTTTTGGCAAGAGGGTCATCTTTAACGCATGTATACGGCCAATCCACGACAGAGTACAAGAGGACCACCTGTCTACATCTGCCTTTAAGTGCTTATATAGTGGAACATAATTACATTTATATAGAGACGAATAGGATGGTGTGAGTTTTTGGGAGTACCAGGGTTGTTATAGTATACACAATTTGTCATGGTCTAACCAAGGAAAGGAAATATGGTCATCACATATGATGCGTTGTGCTTTTATTGGAGTACAAAACATGCACACCAAACAAAAATCAAACACTCTTACTCTTTGAAAAAAATATTTTTTTATTTTGAATAATCTGCATACCCTGGAAAGAGTCATATTGCTGCCCCAGCCCTTTGATAGCTATGCTCTGACCTGATTTTCTGCCAATTTCAACCAAACTAAATTTGCAGGATTCATTGTTAGCAAACAAAATCATATTAGAATGTTTGATCTAATCCTTTAGACAAGGTACTGTGATTTCAATTTTGATATTGTCCTTAATAGGAGGGATCTGCATATATATTTTTATTGTCTACAGTAGGATTGATTTCCTGAAGCGTATGCGTATATGATCACTTATTGTTCTTCTGCAATTAAACTCATGGCATGCATTCTCAGGCTACAATGTGTATACACAGAATTCACTAATAAGGATGGTTTAAAAAGGAATGTACATTCTAGTGTCTGAGCATACACCAGCTATATAATGCCTCAAATAAAAGATAATTTCTCTACTGTTTTTGGGTGTAGCCACTTTTAGCTAAGATCACGTACCAATAGGTAGAAAAAAAATGAATATGTATAAGCCAGCATACAGGATTCCATATGCTGATGTTTGGAATAGAAATTCCAAAGATAAATACCTGTGCTGATTTTCTTTCTTAAGACATTATAGTTCAGAGTTTTTTTATATGCTGTTTGGTTGGGCACATATGCAGTTTATTGCCTTGTTTGCTGGTTACAAGACAATAAACCGCAAAATGTAAACTACAACATTTTTCTGCAAACTTAAAAAAATGTTGTAGTTCACAGTCTGTAGTTAAACATTTTTTGAAACCGAAGGCACAAAGGCAACCTTATTTGGATGTACAATGTGCATGTCTAACTAGGACAGCAGTGAAGAATTTTAAAGAACTGGATAGGATGTTTTTGCTTTTTCTTCTACAAACTAATTGAGCACTTCAACCCACTGTGATTCTTGCCCAATGCTGACAGCAGTATACATGCAGTAATTTTGATCTTTCACTCTTCTCCATTTCCCACTGGTGGGGAGATTTCCAGCAGGTTGTGCATTAATAGGCATATCTGACTGCCTGATTCAATGCTTGAAGTCAGGAGATGAGGAACCAATTATAGCCAATGGGGCTAAAGGACGTATGCAAAAAAAAAGAGAACGTTGGCTACACTCCTGTTGCTAGAAAACCCAGACTTCTAAACCAGACGTTTGTTTATTCTTTCTCTTAAACTGTGGAGTGCATGCTAGGATCATGCTTTATTTTTATGGTAACATTGCAACATTGCCTTATATTGTTATGTGCTCTAGGTCCACACACGTAAAGAAAAATAAGATGGAAATGTCAAATCAATTTATGTGAAAAATACCTTTCTTTTAAGAATGGTAAACTATAAGGAACCTATGCCAGCAATTCCACAATTCCAGGACTTTTTATCTTGACTTGTGACCTGTGATATACTATATATATATATATATATATGTGTGTATATATGTATGTTTCCACATGGCAAATGTGACTTTTCATTTAGTAAGTTTTTTTTATTGTACAATATAATTTATGTTTATAAAGATAACACTATATATCATTTGAATTCCTGTCAGAGAAACATTGACCTGATAAAATTAATATTTCTAAACTGGTATGAAAAATTGTTAAGTGATTACAAAATATTAAATGGATCTGCATTTATAAAAGATATCCGGTGCAATTTACTTGGACCTATAACTTAGTCATCATATATCATCTTGTTAGAGCTCATCTCTAATTAATTTCTATGATCTCATCGGATATTACAAGATGTGTGATCTCAAAGCTGAGCAGGCCTGACTTATGGGTTTCCATTAGTGTATGCTAAAAAGATAGATGATGTCTGAACTTTATATTCTTTATCAAATCCTTAAGAAAAGTGCCTACCTTTTTAACTCATTCCATTGTAGGCTCCATTGTAAATTAGCAATTTTAAAATGATTATCCAATCCAATTATTCAATTGAAGTCCAATTCAAAGGATTGGCTATATATTTGCATTCAAATCACCCTCTTTTACTGTTAAATGTCACTGTTAAATCATATAAAGGAAAGATATAGTGCCTTTTCTGCGCAGATGTTCCCTGATTAAATGGGAGAGTTTGAAAATCAACAGCTTTCTTAAGACAGCCCATAATGCTTTATGAATTCTGTGTCATTGATGTTGATTTGCAAAAAAAAAGATTTTATCTAAACGGAGCAATTCACTTGAATTGTTAGAGCAAAGTTCAATCCCGCACTCGTCAAGAATAAGGGCCCGTTCACACCAGACGCAGTTGGTTCCTGCCGATTCTGGCCAGAACGCACTGCCACGCATTGCGGCCGGCTCACTTTTTTTGTGGGGCAGGGGGGGGCACATTGGCGGTCCATTGAAGTGAATTGCACCGCAGCCACGCCCTCCGGCCGCAAGGGATCGCAAGGCCCATTATGCCTGCGGTCCAATGCGAACAAAATAGTGATTGCAGCATTTTGTTCGCACCAGACCGCAGGCATAATGGGCCTTGCAATCCTGTCCTGCCGGTAGCATTTCTGCCGGAGGGCGTGGCTATGGTGCCATTCACTTCAATGGACCGCCACGCCCCCCCTGGGCTTATTATAAAATTTTATTAGAGAATGTGGGATGGGAAATTGGTGCTCGGGTGCAATACTTTATCGAATGTGGTGCTTGGTGCACTATAAACTGTTGTACAATGGCTTATTATAAAAAAAAGAAAAAAGAGCAAATTAAAAAAGAAAAAAATGGGAACACCTGTGACACAGAAGGGGGAATAGCAATGAGGCAGCAGAAAAACCTGCTGAAAAAAAAAGTAAAAATAATAAAAGGTGATTAAAAAAAGAAAAACAAATTGAAGAAAAAAAAAACGGGAACACCGGTGACGCAGGAGAAACACCAGCCCATGCCTACTCTCCAGTGATAATAAAGCATAAGGTAAAGTAAGCAATATGTGTGCTAAAATAAGGCAGGAACTATAAATTGGCTGATTAGCTGAAAAATAGGTGTTACATGATAATATTCGCCGTAACTGAATTATAGTAAACATTTATTGAGATGTTGTGTGCTGTGTGCAACATTACAAATTCATGAAACTATCGAACATTTTATTGACTAGGATTCAGTACATAATTTGTTTCCTAAAACTAACATAACACCTGTTAGAATCCAATTTGTACTTGTGTGACTTCAGCAGAGCAAATTATCATTGGGTACTATGAGTAAAACTGCAATTAATCAGCTTAAAGAAAAAGAACACTTTACTAAAGGGGTCTATATATTTCCTGTATAAAAAAGTGAGCACTTACCAGTTCCATGCCCCATTACCAACGCAATCTGCTAACAGAATGCCTGAGATTCCTAGGTATGTTTTACCTTATTGACTAGAGAAATGCAATTTTTAACCCATATGCACAAACCGGTCTTCTGTGAGCTTTGAAAGCTAAGCGTGTTGAACATGCTATGGAATGTAGAATATTCCATAGCATGTTCAACATGCGTAGCTTCCAAAGCTTTAAACATATTAATTTACTGTATAAGAACTACCCACCCTTATTTTTTGTCTAACACCTTAAGCATTTATTAGGGCTTACAAATCTCTACAAGCACTTTCATCACTCATGCTTGCTATCACTTGCTGTTCTTTCAAGACCAAGTTATTACCAGTTATATTTGCATGAACATTGGTAGTAAAAGTAAGACAAGACATACTTGGAGACCCCCAGAGAAAAGACTATTGTATTCTTCAACAGAATGTTCTTTGTAAGACAAAAATATAGCAATATATGTACTACAGCTTTTACAGTATATGAAATCACAGAGGTAACGTGTATTTAAAGCCAACACTTTTATTCTTAGTTTTGTATAGAGTAGGCAATGGTTAGGACAACTGTCAGGTTTTGTATTGTTGTCTGTGTTCTTTTTAGGAGATTTACTTTAGCTTCTGGTCCCAGAGACACAGCTTTTTTAAAGAGGTATTTTAAGAGCTAGGGGATATGCCCTCTTTTTTTTGTTTCAAATGGTTTTTATTAATTTCAAAAAATAACATGTTATACATATAGTACAGTCGGTGGTATAAATCATGTACGTATACATTCCAACAAGCGGCAAACCGACCTTGGGAGTCGGGAAATACCAACAAAAAGGGGGAGATAAAGTGGAGATAAGCATTACAAGAGGGTATTCACATTTTGTAAACATCCACTTTGTGTGGGCTAGTGGGTTCCTTTGGTCGTACTGACAGGAATAAGGGCGGTCTATGCGCGTAGAGATACCAAGGATCCCCTCCTTGATCAAGAGGCCTCCATGCCGTAGCAGGTCCACATCTTCCTGAAGTTGTCTAGATTGTCTTGTCTGGTGGCCATTAGTTCTTCCATTTTGTAGACCTGTCCCGCTTCTGTGAGCCATTCGCCTATCGTGGGTGTGTGTTCTTGTCGCCAGTGGCGAGGAATGATTGTGCGTGCTGCGTTAATGAGGTGTTTGTGGATGGATTTGGGTGCTCCTGTGGGGGTGTCAGGTTTCCAATGTAGAAGGGAAACTGATAAGGTGAAGGGTAGTGGGGTGCCTGTAATCGTTTGGATTGCTTTGTGCACTTGCAGCCAGAAAGGCTGTATGCGGGGGCAGGACCAAAAAATGTGCGTGAGGGTGCCCTTCTTGGAGTGACATCGCCAGCATGTTGGTGATATAGCCGGGTATATGCAGTGTAGTAAGTGTGGGGTCCTGTACCAGAAAGTGAGCAGTTTTAAAGTTATTTTTTTGCATTATGCTATTGATCGTGCATTTGTGTGCTGCTGTGCATATCTCAGCCCAGGAGCTGTCGGTTAGCGTGATGTTGAGAGCATGTTCCCATTTGGTGCGAAAGGCGGGTGGGTGGGAGACAGTGTCACTTCTCAACTGGTTATATGACCATGAAATTAAGTGTCTCGTTGGGCCGTTCCCTGAGCAGGCCTTCTCAAATGAGGTGAGGGTCCTGGAATAGCCGGGTTTATGTTCCGGGGACGTCAAAAAATGTCGGACCTGTAGGTACACCCACCAGGGGAGTGAGCCTCTTTTCGTAAGATCTGAGAGCTCAGTTTTGGATAGGAATGTGTGAGCTTTGAAGAAGTGGTGTGCTATTAAGGGTGGTTCTTGGGACCAATGCGACATAAAGTCTCTGGTGACACCTGGAGGAAAGTCTCTGTTGTGTGTCACCGGTTCCATGGGGCTGTATGGAGAGGTGAGAGTGTTAAGTCGCCGTGTCATAGCAAAAACTTCAAGAGTTGCCCCAATGAAGGGATGCCTTCGTAATGCAGATAGCCAGGATGTTTTTCGAAGCCACACCAGGGAGGATAGGGGCGTGTTGGATATCGCCTTTTCTAGTGATACCCACAGCCTAGTGTCGGTGTGTATGTGCCAATGTAGCACTCTGGTGAGGTGTGTCGCCTTGTAGTAAGTGTGCATGTCAGGGAGATCTAAGGCGCCATTTTGCTTGGGGGTTTTGAGGAGGGACCAGGATAAACGTGGACGGTTGTCGTTCCATACAAAGGAAGAGAAGGTGGCATCTAGTTGTCGAAAAAAGGAACAAGGTAGTCTAATGTGTATGGTCTGAAATAGGTACAGAAGTTTGGGGAGTATGTTCATCTTCAGTAGGGCTGCTCGTCCAATCCAGGAAAAGGTATGCGTTCGCCAGTTTCTGAGGTCCTTGTGAATAGAATATCGAAGGCTCGCATAGTTCATGTCATAGAGGATGGATAAGTCCGAGGTCAGCTTGATACCTAGGTACTGTATGTGGGTGGGGCGCCATTGGAAGGGATAGGACGATTGGAGCTGTAGTCTAGTCTCGTGGGGTATGTTAAGGGGCATAATTTCGGATTTGCGGAAGTTTATTTTGAGGTTGGACAGTGAGCCATACAAATCAAAGAGAGACATCAGACTCAGTAGCGAAGACCTGGAGTCTGAAAGAAAGGAAAGTAAGTCGTCCGCGTATGCCATTGTTTTGTGTTCCATCTCCCCAATCTGGATGCCGTGTATGGATTGATCCGCTTGCACCAATCTGATAAATGGTTCCAGAGTCAGGACAAAGAGTGTGGGTGATAGGGGGCAACCCTGACGAGTTCCGTTGGTGATCGGGAAGCTGTCTGATAAGCAGCCCATTGTCCGTACCCTGGCCTTGGGACCGGAATAGATCGCATGTATCCAGTGTATCATGCGTTCTCCTAGTCCTATATGGCGGAGGACCTGAAACATAAAGTCCCACGCCACCCTGTCGAACACCTTCTCCGCATCCGTCGACAACACCAGTGTCTCGATTTTCTTCTGCTGTGTCCAATGGATGAGATTAAGTGCTCGTATGGTGCTGTCTTTGGCTTCTCTGCCCGGGATAAACCCCACCTGGTTGGTGGACACCAGGTCAGGCAGGAGCAGGAGAAGGTGGTTCGACAGGGCCCTCGTGAAGACCTTCAGATCCACGTTCAGTAAGGATATGTGTCTGTAGCTAGCACAGAGTTGAGGATCCTTGCCTTCTTTGGGGATTACAGTTATGTGCGCTTCAAGGTGTTGGGGTGGAGGTTGGTGGTCTGGGTTCAGGGAATTGTAAGCCAAGAGCATGTGAGGTAGTAGAATTTCTGAGAAGGATTTGTAATATTGCGAGGTAAGGCCGTCTGGGCCTGTGCTCTTGCCTGGTTTGGATTGTTTAATGGAAGTCTGGATTTCTTCTAGCGTTAATGGGCTGTCTAGGGCTGTCAGGAGCGAGTTATCTATCTTAGGTAAATTGGCTTTTGTAAGGAAGGAGTTGATACACTTCAGTCGGTCATTGGTCATCGTTGTCGGCGTGGGCAAGGGATTTATATTGTAGAGGCTGGTTCCTGAAGGCAGTAGGCTATCTCAGGTGGAGAGTGTTTTATTTTGTTCGTAGTTTTCTTAATGCAATGGATATGTGAGCTGAACTTTTGGGCTCGAACCGCTCTGGCCAGTAGTTTACCACATTTGTCTCCACCTGAATAATAGTGTCCTGTGCGTAAAGTGAAGTTCCTGCGGGTTTTGACCATCATGAGTTGAAGAAGCTCCTGTCTAGTGTCAATCAGTAATTGCAAGTCGCGTTGTGCCAGGGATTTTTTGTGGGTTGCTTCCAGGTGAGGGATTTTGGAGGATAGGTCTTTGATCTGCGCTAGTCTTGCTTTCTTGAGTGTGGCTGCCAGGGAGATAAATCGCCCTCTGATGAAGCATTTGTGTGCTTCTCAGGTGATCATGGGGGAAGTCTCTCCAGTAGCGTTAAAAGTGAAGTATTCTGTCAAGTCTGTGGTGAGTGCAGCTTCCTTCAGTAGGGAAGGGTTTAAGCGCCAAGTAGACTGTCGGAGGGTCGGGGAGGCGATGTTAAAAGTGGCTGAGATTGGGGCATGGTCTGAGGAAACTATGTTTCCTATCGCAGAGGTCTTGAGTCTGGGAAGGTCGGGTTGTGACACAAAGATATAGTCAATGCGAGAGTATTTTGAATGAATGTGTGAGTAGTAGGTGTAATCCCTGTCTGTTGGGTGGAGCGTCCTCCAGGTGTCACAGAGGTGCAGGGTAGCAAGGCGCTTTTTCAGGAATTTGAGGGTCCTGTAGGGCAGGGAGGATTTTTTGTCCGAGGTGTCAATGAGTGGCTCTAGTGGGGCGTTAAAATCACCCCCTACAATCAATATACCTTCTGCAAAATCGGAGAGGAGGGAGAGAAACCTGCTCAGGAACTTGGCATGGTGTTTGTTGGGCGAGGTACACTGATGCTATTGTCATGGGGGTCTGGCCTAATAGTCCCTTCAGGGCTAAATAGCGTTGTCAGACCCGTAAGGGAACCAGGCGGATGAGGCTGGAATGGGGCGCTGACTGCCTCACTTGAGGGGGGTTATGGTGTTCTGTAACAGGCAACCGGGGAGTGTCCCGTGTCACTCTGCCACCCAGTTTATGTTGCGTAAAAAGATGTGGTCTGGTCTGCAGCCCTCCCAGTAATGGGAGGCATATGATCTTGAGCAAGGGGGGGAGGAGGGGGGAATGACCCTTGTAAGGTTAAGATAAATGTGGGGGCCCGAACCCAGTTCCCCCTCCCCAGCCTGTAGGAGGCCGTACAGGAGGACGAGGTCTCGTGACTCGGGCCCCTTCTATTGGAGGCAACATGATATCGTCCGTTAATTCACAGTGAGGTCAATTGTGATAAACATAAACAACAGAACATTTGTGTAATCCCGAAACCGTCAGGTATTTCCTACTTGCAAAGCTTGTGCCCACCTTGGTTGCCCGGTCCCCCTCTCTCAGTGGGGTCATCTGTGTCCTTTTCAATATGTACTATCAATGGTGGGGTGGTAGATCTGTAGCGGAACTCTGGGGCATTTCCGGCGCAGCCGGGAAGGGCCGTCCGGTTGAGCTTACTGTAGCGGGTCTACAGAGTGGTGGGTGACGTAGATCCGCAAGCAGTAAACATTAAATAACAAGTGTAAACTTCTAAGTAAAACATAACGGGGCATTTCTAGAGGTGGTCAGATCTCTAGATCGCTCCGTAGGGGCGTCTCAATGCTCCCTATCTCCCTCTCGATTGATACGGCGGTCGTGGGAGCTATCAGGACCCCCTGGGTAGCCCCGTGGGGAGGGAGAGAGAGGCCCCTAGGGCTGAGTCCAAGGAATACGTGTGTCTGTTTTAGGTGCATATGGGGTAAAGCACGAGTGGTTAATGAGTATACTCAGCTGTCGATCTACAGTAGTCCGGGGAAGGAGACAGCCAGATGTGACTCGCAGAAGTCTTCAGTGCCATCTTGAGGGGCAACATAAATGGTGATGTAGGTTGGCAGGTGACGTTACTTCTGCGGGCTATCAACCCATGCGTGAGAGCCTAAGCAGTAGGTGATGGCTGGAAAGTGGTTGGATGTGGCTGGTGTAAGTAGGCGCCCATTTCAGGGGACAGCAAGGCAGGGATCTGGAAGTCTTCCTTCCTTCGGGTCGTTCATCATCTTGAGGGACAACACAGGTGTCGCATTCAGGGGATTTGTTTGATGTGGTCTTCATCTTCTCTGGAGGCCGTATCGTAAGCTCGGGATCCAGGTGTGGGTGTTTCTTGGCGCGTCTGGTATCTTGACGGTCGTGTTGTGAGGCCTGTCGCATTGGCGGGTTGCTCAGGCGGGTCGGAGATCCGTGTTGGTCGTGCGGTGTGGCGGGGGTGGTCTCAGATCTTCGTACCAGTCTTGAATGGTGACTGGCTGTTGATCTAGTAGCGAGCAAAATGCTGCCAGGTCTTCCAGAGTGTGTAAGAGTGCAGTCTTACCTCTGTGGGTAGCTGAGAGGCAGAAGGGAAAGCGCCAGCGGTACATGATGCCGTGATGGCGAAGGCATTCGAGTAGAGGGCGTAGGGCTCTCCTTTGCTGCAATGTATGCACCGAGAGGTCCTGGAACAGCTTCACTTCTACTCCATCGAGGAACACAGCACCTCTGCGTCTCGCTTTCTGCAATATCTCTTCCTTCAAGGGGAAGCTCTGCAGGCAGCAGATGACGTCGCGTGGAGCTTCTTCCAGCGCGGCTCGGGGTTTAAGCGCTTGGTGGGAGCGTACAAATTCAATAGGGGAGTCTAGTGGCCGTTCCAGTAGGTCATTGAAGAGCCTGAGAAGAGTTGCTGGGACCGCATCTGGCAGTATGGATTCTGGTAGGCCGCGGACGCGAATGTTGGATCTGCGGCCTCTGTTATCCAGATCTTCAAGCTACCATGAGGGATGGTGAGGTGGCGTCCTGCTGTGTATTGAGATTGCTTATGGCTACATCCCTGTCAGCACTCGTTCTACTGCGTGTAGGCGGCGGCCAATGTCTAGTAAGTCCTTCCGTAGTTCCGTCACCGCGGAGTGCAAAGTGTCTTTAATGTCTGCCGTCATAGATGACAGCTCAGACCGGGTGGGATGGTGCTGGATGTAGGTGTGAAGGGAGGTTTCACCTGTGTCCTGAAGCGCAGGCTGGAGTGTGCGAGAGGTCGTCACCATCATGTTGGGAGCAGGCGCCTCCGAGGCCTCGTGGCGTTGGGAGCGGAAAAAATCTGGTACTTGTTTGTTTGGCGGGTCTCCCTTTGATGTCAGGGTCTTCGTGGGTGGATATTGCGGACCAATTTTCCCCATTTCCGTGGTGGGAGGACTGAAGGGGTCGATGCTGGGTGCAGCTGAGCAGGAGCTCCTGAGTTAAGCGGCCATCTCGGTTGCCGCCGAAGCCACGCCCCCACATGCCCTCTTAGACAGTTTTTTCCAATACTTCGTTTATTGGTGCACATTAGACATGTGCGATTCGTTTTGGAAAGATTCGTTATTCAGACGAATTTTCGGAGATTCGGATGTATCCGAATTTCTGAATGACAGAAATGACGAATGAACGAATCCAAATGTCCGATTCTGAAATTCATTAGCGGTAGTCTGTTTGAAATTTCGTTTGTGGACGAATTTTTGTTGCAGCAAAGTGACATTAGAGGAAAAAAAAATGTTTTTCTTTTTACAGTCTGCAAAAGAGGGGGGAAAAAAGTGGGGTTCCCCCCAAAATCCCAACCAGGCCCTTCAGGTCTGGTAGGAATTTTAAGGGGGAACCCCAGCCCCAAAAAGATGAGCGAAAAAACAAGGGGTCCCCCCTAACATTTCTACCAGACCCTTGATCCGAGCACATGCTCGGCAGGGCAGGAAAAGGGGGGACGATAGAGTGCCTCCCCGTGCCTTAGCAGGCCACGTGCCCTCGGCATCGGGAGGGTGTCCAAATGCCGATGGAGACAAGGGCCTCTTCCCCACAACCCTGACCCGGTGGTTGTGGGGGTCTTATTTGCATTGGGGTACCCCTTTAATTAAGGGGGCACCTAGATGCCGCCCCCCTCCCTTGTGAATGAGTAAGGGGTACTTGTACTCCTACTCATTCACTAAAGGGTTAAAATTCAAAGTAAATAAACAAACCACACTTTCAGAAAAAATCCTTGAATTAAAAAAAACAGAGTAAATTTTTGACTATTCCTTTAATTTAAAAAAACAAAAAATAGCTCCATCGATGTAATCCAGCATCAATCACGATACACGACGCCCGCCGACCCGCTGAAATAAAAAAAGTCCAGCCACACGACGACCGTCCGAACCCGACGAAAACTCGCCGCACAATGACATTTCCTGTTCGAAAGTAAACAGATGGGCGGAGTGAGCCGTGACGTCATGGGGCTCGCTCCGCCCATTTGACATTGTCATCTGTCAAATACCACATAGCATTCGGCAGCCCCCGAATACCATTCGGGTCTGTGAGCAGAGGTGTCATATGTAAAGTATTATGACACCTCTGCTCACAGACCCGAATGGCATTTGGGAGCTCACGAAATAGCATTCGGGAGGTCACGAAGGCTATGTGGTATACTATTTGACAGCTGACAATGTCAAATGGGCGGAGCGAGCCCTGTGACGTCACGGCTCACTCGGCCCTTCTGTTTACTTTCGGGCAGGAGATGTCCTTGTGCGCAAAATCCGAATCAAAACTAAACTAAACACATTTTTTGCCGGTGCACATGTCTAGTACACATTACAACAGACAATGGTACACAGAACGTTACCAGTATATAACATTATAGTACTTCCGACATCTGGAGAGGATAAATCTAGCAAGATTCCAACATCACCTGTATCATAGTAAGTATTATAATATGTAACAGTTAATGCCTATAAATGTAAAAGTGCACTACTGAGAACCTCCCACCATTAAAGCCCGCCAATCCGGCATGAAAATCCCATCTCTACAGAGGGAGCAAGTGAGTTAAAGGAGAACTACGAGGTGAGTGATTTTCACTCAACCTCATATAGTTCGAGCCGACGTGTGACAATGGAATTGTCACACATCATTTTAAGAGAGGCGCATCGGCCAAACCACGTCAGGATCAATTCCTGCCAGCGGGACAGATCCTGTTTGACTCTGGGCAGTAAAGGGACATAATTTTCGTCATATAGCCGGTTTGAGTTCGCCGTAATATGCACACCTAAGTAATTGAGACACGTCGTCGCTCAACAAAACTGAAAAGAGGATCTCACCTGATCTAATTCGCTTGGGGTAGAGATATGTTAAGCGCTTCCGATTTTGTCGGATTGATCATAAACTTGGAAAGGACTCCATATAGATCAAAAGCCCGTAGGAGGTAGGGTAGAGAGGTCAGTGGATAGGTAAAGAAAAAGACTAAGTCATCCGCATAGGCCTCCAATTTGTAGGTAGAATCGTCTGCACTAATGGTACACAGAAAAGTCACCAATGTGAGGATATATATAAGCGGGGACAGAGGGCATCCCTGGCGAATGCCGGTGGAAATAGGGAAGTACACGGAGCCAGTTCCGTTGACTCTAACTCCGTTGACTCTAACTGATGGGGACGAGTAGAGGGCTATGATCCAAGACCGCATTTGGGCACCCAATCCGATATGATGTAACATGGATTCCAAGAACTGCCAGTCCACCCGATCAAATGCCTTCTCTGCGTCTATGGACAAAAGCATGAGAGGGTGGGAGCTGCTGCGAGCAGTATGTACAATAATCAGAACCTTGGCAGTGTTGTGACACGCCTCACGGGATGGCACAAAACCCACCTGGTCAAAGTATACAAGGCCTCCTACGGTATGTAAGGGGGAATCCTATTCGCCAACATTTTGGCAAATAATTTAAGGTCCACGTTCAGGAGGGCTATAGGGTGGTAGCTGCCGCATTGGGAGGGGTCCTTGTCCGGTTTTGGAACGCACGGTGATGTGCGCGCGTAGAGCATCAGTGGGTAGGGATCCACCCGTCAGGAGGGCATTAAAAGCTCCCAAGAAATGTGAAGAGAGGGGTGCCCGAACCTCTGATAGTACAACAGGGTGAACCCGCCTGGGCCAGGTGCCCTTGGTTTCGACTGTTTAATGCCTAGGTTCAATTCCTCCACTGAGAGTGGGGTCTCCAAGAGGTCTCCCACCTGGGGTTCCATGGAAGGCATTCCCGACTTCTCCAAGTAATTCTCCATGAGGAGTCTGCGGCTAGATGGTACTGGGGGAGGGGAGGTGTCCGGTCTCAGGTTATACAGTCGAGCGTAGAAATCTTTGAATTCGGAGGCAATATTCTTGGACAAGGACAAGGACTACCGAGCCCGGGAGGTGACATACAAGTTAAATGTTTTTGAGCGGGAACCCCCAAGAGCCCTAGCTAGGTGCCTACCAGGCTTGTTGAAGAATTCATAAAAGGTGCGCTTACAAGTCACCAACTGCTGCTTGGATTACTGGTACAGCAGAGAGTTCAAGGTGTCCCTAGCTTGTTGAAGGGCTGCCTGGGATGACTTCGCCACGGAGCGCTTGTGGCAGGACTCTAGCCTATGAATCTGAGTCATCAATTTAGAGATCTTTTCTATCCTCCTTTTTGCAGCGAGCATCGTGCTGGATAAGAGCACCCTGAACCACACACTTGTGGGCCTCCCAGACCATATTTGGACTGGGGACAGAAGCTGCGTTAGACTGAATGGCTCTGACATCATCCGCCTTTACAACCGGGTCTTGAAGGAGAGATTCATTCAGGCGCCGTGAAAACAGCATGGGACGTGGTGGCAACATGATCGGAAAGAAGAATATTGTCAATGGAAGCCGATCTTAGAGACGGTAGGGTCTGATGACTCACAATGATCACTATGCGGGAATAAGTCTGATGCACTGAAGAAAAGAACGTGTAGTCTCTGTCCCCGGGGCGCAGGAACCGCCACAAATCCATCAAACGCAACCAGTGGAGCTCTGCCTTCAACTTTTTGAGTTAAGCATAGGCTAGATGTGATGTCCCCCTAGAGACATCCAGTAGTGGGTCCAAAACAAAGTTGAAATCGCCACCTAAGATCAAAGAACCCTCCGAAAAGTCGAGCAGCGAGCACATAACGTGCCGCAAAAAAGTCAGTTGGGTAGATATTAGACATGTGCGATTCGTTTCGTTCTGAATCGAAATTCGGACATTCGGATGTATCCGAATTCCGAATTACAGACATAACGAATGCAAACGAATCCGAATTTCCATTTCCGAAATTCGGTAGCGGTAGTTCGAACGTTCGTTTCGTTTCTTATTCGTTTCTTATTCGTTTCGTTCGTTGGAGCAAAGTGACATTAGAGGAGAAAAATATTTCCCCCCCTCAAATGTCACGAACGAACGAAACGAATAAGAAACGAATAAAAACAGAAAACGAATAAGAACGTTCGACCTACCGCTACCGAATTTCATCCGAATCCAAATTGACTTTCACACCCGAATCCCAAAAAACGAAATAACACAAATCCGAATTTAAAACGAAACAAAACGAATTTTTTGCCAGAGCACATGTCTAGTAGATATACATTAGCTAGAGTAAGCCCCACCCACCTGACCCTTGACAAAAACAATTCTACCTCCTGGATCATGTTTGAGATCCGACAGACTCTATGGCAAAGACTTGGCCAACAGAACGCTAACACCCTTGGATTTGGAAATAGGGGAGGTCGAGTGATAGACAACAGGAAAATCCCTGTTATGAAGGCGTGGGACCTGTTGAGATTTAAAATGGGTCTCCTGCAGGAAAACCACTTGGGATCTAGAGCATCTCAGATCCGCCCGGAGCCTGGACCGCTTCTCAGGGGTGTTCAAACCTCTAACGTTAGCGAAGGTGAACTTAACCAGTCCCTCCATACGCTGCCACGACGCAGGGCCCCCAGATTGCACCATAGTTATCGGGATAAGAGAAGGTATGCGGGAGCTAAAGCAGAGAGGGTGACTAGCAGTGAGAGGAAGAAGCAAGAAGACAGGCGATTAGACCAGGATGGAGAAACAGAGAGAGAATAGAGTAGATGGTATAGAGGGAAATGAAGATGGGAAGTAACCAGTAGAAGAGAAGAGAACAAGCACAACTAATAGAGATAGTCATAATGGAGAGAACCACCTGTCTGACCCAACTACAGGTCAACAGCAGTATAACAAATCTCCCCCTCTCTAACGAGTACAGGAGAGACCCTACTAAAATAACAGCCACCAAATCCAGGAAAGTGAAAAGGTCCAGCAACTGATCTGGGTCATGCAGGTGAAAGACCCTGTTCTCCCGGGAGACGATCAAATGGAATGGATGACCCCAATGGTACGTTGCTCCAGCGGTCCGAACAGCATCCAGCACTGGCCGTAAAGTGCGACGCATACAAAGCGTATGACGGGATAGGTCTGGCATAATTTGAATCCGAGCCCCGTCAAAGTTCAACGGACCGTTGTTCCAGGCCAGGCGAGTATCTCCTCCTTTACGGAATAGAAGTGGACTCTGCATAACGCATATCTCGGCATCCCCAATGGGAAGGAAAGAGTACCTTGGGCTCTATGCACTTGATCCAAAACCAGCTTGGAGGTGGGCGGTTTGTCCAGATAGTGATTTGAGAACCGCCATGACCGTGGACCTTAAGTCTGAGCCAGACTTTGCCTCTGGGATCCCCTTGAGCCGCAGGTTGTTTTGGCGGTTCCTGTTTTCGCTGTCATTTACTTGCAGATACATACATGAAATGTGCCTCTGATGTGCGGCCTGCCCCGATTCCAGAGCCTCTATGCGGTCCTGTAGGAAGATTGTGTTTGCCTCTATAGACCCAACCGTCCAACGTGGAGAGGTGCTGTTCGACCTCATGAAGCTCCAGGCATAAGGCGTCTACTATTTTTGTGGCCATGCCATCCAAGTCCTGCTTCGTGGATAACTGCAGCAGGAAGGCTCTCCAGTCTTCACTGCTGTCTTGTGTGGAACCCGCACCAGAGGTCACTGGCCCGGTATGTGAGACCTCATCAGGGCGAATGGGAGTGCAAGTGGGCTCGGGTGGAGGGCTCCGGTGGTGAGTTGGGGTACTCACGGGCATCTGCAGAGACTTGGGAAGTTTCTTGTTGAAGGCTGAACATGAGGCAGCCGAGCACGTCGTTGCCATGTTGGAAACAAGCCACTGCAAACTTTCTGGTCCCGTACGGGAGAGCAGCTCCAGGAGATCAGGCTGCCGTTGCCCTCTGCCAGTGGTGTGCGAAAATCTCTCAGTCGACATGGGGTAAGAACTTGCTGATAAAGTCTGCTATTCTGTCATCCTGGTCAAACAGAGCTCCCGTCATGTGCTACCTCACTTTGCTATGTCCATGCCCCCCCTTAGACTGTTTTAACTAGAACAGGCTTTCTAGTTGGAAGATTTCCCCTTACCCTCTGTTCTTGTGACAAATCAAAGATTGTGGATTTCTCATCACTTTCTCTTCTGAAGACAATAGTAACCAGGACATATAGAGATTGTGAATCTGCCCAATATGGACCCAGTAATAAAAACCTGACAAAGGTCTTTTCCACATACAATCCAAAACGAACAAAAAAAGTTTTGGCTTTATATACACTTTAAATTGTACCTTTAATTGCATTGAAGTAGAGCTAAACGCCTTTGAGAAAGATATGGACAGACTCTAATTTTTCATAATTCCTCCATATTAGGACATATAAATTACTAGACACTAGATTAATGTATTAAAGACTTAACCCAATTCAGTCCTAATTGCAATGAGATGACCTAAAGCTAGTGTCTTTTGGAGGGCAAGGTGTGATTGATGGCTATTAGCTATGGTGTAGGAAGCTGCATTCTCCTGTATTCATTCATTGATGTACTGTTTGCTCCTGCTCTGTTACAAATAGTCCTGTAGTGGAGTATGCCTCAACAAAGAATAAGGTACACCTCATTTGAAGAATTTCTGGCAATTGATCTCTTCAGTGTTCTTGGTCATACAGGGTGGGTTGGGGCAAGCTTTTACGGCTGTGGCTACAGCATTAAATTATAAGGTTACTATCCTTTGCTGCCACAATAGTTGATGTTCACATTAATGTGAGATGAGAATTTGTATAGTTTATTTTTCCTAAAGGAGAACTCTGGGGTCAGGGCTTTTCCCCATAGTTCTCCTTAGGGTAACGGGAGGACACAAACTAGCGTCCTCCCGTTACCCTAAGCTCAGTATACCGCGAGCTACTGCTCGCGGTATACTAAGATGCTGCAGCCGGAGCGGATCCCGACATCAATGTCGAGATCCGCCCAGCTGCGTGAGTGACAGCTGGCTCTGCCTAGCTAGAGGCAGAGCCAGCTGTACCCGCCCCTCCCCCGTCTGTTCCGCCAGTCAGCGCTGGCGGATCGGAGTGGGGGAATCCAGCCCCTCCCCTGTCTCCCCAGAGAGCCGTGACAGGTTCGAGAGGTGAGCGAATACCGGTATATGTTCGCTCACCTCACGATCTACTGAGCCGACCTGTGACAGTCTCATTGTCACAGGTCGGCTAGAACTATGAGGCGAGTGAAAAGCACTCACCTCATAGTTCTCCTTTAAGCCATTTTCTCATTGACATTATAGTTGGTTCAGGTGCTGCCATCTAGGGTTCATTTTAGGTATTTCACTTGGTTATTGCGCATGTTTTCTGTGTTCCCTCCCATCTATGATGTATTTCCCCTTCTTGCTTAGTGTGGAGTGTCATGGCTGCTTCTAGCAGGACCACATGTTAATCTGCATTGCATGCTTGGAAACATTATCATCTTTGACCGCCTTAAATACCGCCAATTCATTCATCTGCTGTATCCTGTTGTCTGCTGTAACCTGCTGCAGCACGGAATAAAGTACTTTGTGGATGGAAAAGGTATTTGGTGAGTTCAGCTATCTGATAAGGATTGTCCGCAGTGATTATATCTGCTTATACAGGCCAGACATAGGTCTCAGCAAGGGATAAATCGCTAATACAACAATCGGAGTCATAATATACACTGGTAAGATTATTATGACCACCTGACATTTGTAGACAAATTAGCTATAATTAGCTAAAATTTCGCACTGAAGTTGCTAGAGGCCCAGACCATTATAAATAGGGAAGCAGGTTGTTTACCACAACAGTAGAAGTGATTTTTTTCTGAAGATATGGGTAAACAATGTGATTTAACAGCCTTTGAACGTGGGATGATTGTTGGCGCTCAAGCCATGGAGCGAGTATCAGCAAAACAGCAGAATTCGTTAAATGTTCAAGTGCAGCTGTTGTTAAAGTGTTTAAAGACTGGACTGTCAGCCAAAAATCTGGGTCTGAACGTGCGAATCGTGGCCGTCAGCGACTAGTCAATGTTAGGGCAGAACAGAGAGTGGCAAGACTGGTACAAGACAACAGGAGGGCAACAGTGCAGTGTCAGATTCCTCGCATCACTTTTCAACATCTCATGGAGTCACGAGGCTGCCCAACGAAGTCATCTCATGGAGTCATCTCGTGGCCCAACGAAGTACTGATGGGGTGGTCATAATAATCTGGTCACTCAGTGTATACTAATGACTGGTTTAAAAAAATGCAATACTTTACAATGTGGTTTGAACAGAGACAGCAGATTTATCCAATTACGATTGATGTCAAGCCCGAATCAACCAGAGAACTGGAGCTCTTTAGAATTCAGCTAACCCCCAACAAAGTATGCTTTCCAAAGTACACTGGCTTCAGACGGTCATTTCCTTTCAAAAAGTGTGAATTGAGATAGACATCTGCCTATTTTGTTAGCTGGAGCCAGGGCAGCCATCAGGAATTTTGGGGCCCCTTACATGGCTTTAGGCCGGGGCCCCCCCTGCAGCCCCTCCGCTGCCGCCCCCTTCCACCCCCCCTTTTTCTCCACCACACTGAGCCAGTCACACTGTTATTATACATTTATATAGCTCTGACATATAACGCAGTACTGTACAGAGAACACTGAGCCAGTTACATCAGTCTCTGTACAGAGGAGCTTACACTCGAATGCACAATGGTGCCAACTGTAGAGGGACTACAAATCCCAACAATACATTTATACAGCAATGTAGAACAGTATATGAATTTGGTTCTGGGATTAGCAACTCGCTGGATGCAGGGCTTAGTGACCCACTGGACGCAGGGCTTAGTGACCCGCTGGACTCTGGGATTAGTGCCCGATGGACTCAGGGACTAGTGACGGGCTGTTGCCATGTTCACGATAGCGGAGGGGGTTCAGTCATAAGGGATCACTGAGACAGAAGTTACTAAAGAAGACCGGGACAGTTTGTCAAGTAAAAAAGTTTCATTTATTGAATATATAAAATATATGGAACAACACCATAGACTGTATCTTCCTTAGTACAAAAAAATTAAAAACGACAAACGTTTGTCAGTGGTTGTCTCTCACACTTACTTTCATACTTTAGGACCCCACACACACTAATTGCAAAAAATTTGATTTTCACCATAATAATAGAAAAAATGGGGGGATCTTAGAGTGCTTCAGGAGTGGATAAATTTGTACGGTTATATTGGATCAAGATATCGCTAGTGATCTCTTCCCAGGATTATCTGTAATCAGTGCCGTAAACTGGCTTCGTTTTTAATGATGAGATAAATATTTCCTCGGGGGAGACTTCATTTATGTGGTTGAGGTTAATAACACTGAACTGTGTTTACTCACTATTTGTTGTCTCGACCCCTCCTCTGCCGCCGGACTGGCCGGAAGTGACGTCACGTCACTAACATGACGTCACTTCCGGCCAGTCCAACATTAGACAAGGAGCGTCGCTGATGGGGCCCCAGCTCGTCTCGAACCCACTGGAGCGGCAGTGCTGGGGCCCTGCGCTGCTAGGGGTAGGCCTCCGCCGCTGCTGCGGGGCCTGGCTGCCTCCTCGCCCTTCACCATCGGCCGATACTCTTGTAAGGGCCCCTTACATGAGTATCGGCCTTACCCCCCTGATGGCAGCCCTGGCTGGAGCTACTAAAAAATGTTGTATTTTACACAAACAGGTTCATGGGACTCAAGGAAGCAGCATTGTTTTGCTAGGATTGTGGGCAGGTGGAGTGGGATAGAGAGGGGTTTGAAACCATTTAACCCTAGCAGCGGTGCTTACATTGGTCAGCTTTTATTCATTTAGTTAAAACCTGTATCACAAAAGGAAAAAAACATGTTTCATTAGTTGCTTAAAAAGTGTTACCTTCTCTACATGTTGAAAATGCTGCTGTCCAAGCAATGTTGCTGTTGGCAATGTGGAACACAGTGGAAGAGTGAGTGTAACCATGAAGTGTGTTACTGCATGTATTTCCAGATGGAAATAAAGGGGAAAAAAGCCTAAAAAGAAAACTAATGCAGTCACCACATTTAAGGAGTGGTAAGATGAAATATATTACATTTTTGTTCTTTGGTTTAGATATGCTTTTTAGGAGGTTTGTGAGGATTACACGTGAGAAAGCTGGTGGTGCTTGAACAAAAGGGGAGTTGCACGAGAGGAACTAGTGGTGGATAATGAGAGGGGCTACAAATGAGGAAGCTGGTTGCTTTATCATATATCGTATTGCTGTGATGTGAAATAGCTTGATGTTGTTAGTTAACATAATGTAGCCCTGGTGCTGTTGGCCAGGCATCACAGAAGCACCACAACTTGCCTCTCCTCCCCACTGCTGATTGCCAAGAGTGGCAGCGAGAGGGAGATGGCATTGGCTGCACTAGTGGCCTGAAAATTAGGCACTACGAAAGAGAGAGGTAAACAGAAGTGGGGGAATGGCAACAGGGAGGGCAAGTCTTGATAATCAATCATGGCCATTTTAAAGTAAATATGGAAGGGACTGTCAAACAAAGGGCATGGACATTGTTGGCATGGCCCAATGCAAACTTATGTATAGTGGGGAGAGTGTCCTCCTTTTAATGCAACTTCGAAGGCAACATGAGAAAAACACCAATCCTTTAACCCTTTCCCAGCTCCCGAAGTAAAGCATACGGCGGAACAAAACTGTTCCCAAACCGCTAGGTCAGTATGTCTTACGTAGGTGGCATTTACTGTTCTGCTATAAGCTCATGGTCGCTTTAGCGACACATAGTACTGTGTCCCCAGCTATGAATGAGCAGGAAGAGATTTACATCACTTCCTGTTCATTCATGAATTTCTCAATGAGGAGAAGCACTCACTACAGAGGCTTCTCCCCATTCAGAAACTGGTTGATAGTAAATATTTTACTATCAACAGTTTCTGAATGAATAGGAAGCCTCTGTACTGAGTGATTTTCATTCATTTAGAACAAAGGCTGCAGAAAAAGAAATTGAGGACTCTGTGCAGTGGCATAGCGTGGGGGGCAATTGCCCCTGGGCGCCGGTCTGCAGGGGGGCGCCGGCATGGCCAGATTTTCCACAAGCTGCTCTCACGGCAGCATACAATTGAACTTGTATGCAGCCTGCTCGTTCACCACCCCCCTCCCTGGCCGGCGGCTACCTTTCTTCGGTTTCCTGGAGAACTGGGCTGACTTCTCGGTCGGTTACCAGCTCTACAGTCGAGATGGGCTGCATCTCAATGGGGAAGGTGCAACATTTTTTGGGGGGAAAAATGGTTAAAAGGCTGGAGGAGCTTTTAAACTAGATAATGGGGGGAGGGAACAAAAATACATAAAATGAATGTAGACCAAATATCAAAAGGGGATATTAATACAAAAGACAGTAATACAAGGGGGGACAGAAGGCTCACTCAAGTCAATATAGTCAATATAGTAAAGCAAATCGCTCCAGTTAATCAAAAAGTTAAACAAATTAGTAATGTATCATCAATACCAAGGTGTAATAAAAGAAGTAGTGGGGCGCAAGAAATGAAGAAAATCCAACCAGTGCTAGCACCAAACTCAAATGTATGTACACCAATGCCAGAAGTCTAGCAAAAAAGTTGAGGGAGCTCGAAGAGCATTTCGATATGGTGGGAATAACAGAAACTAGGCTAGACGGCGCACACGACTGGTATAGAAGGGTAAAACCTGTTCAGGAAGGACAGGGTTGGGGGGGTATGCATGCATGTATGTTAAAAATAATCTAATTGTATATTAGATACGGGATGAAAATCACGGCAGAGAGTAGCGATGACGTGGAGTCCTTGTGGCTAGAACTAGATAAGACTGATGCTAGTCGTAAACTACTTGTGGGTGTTTGTTATAAACCCCTGAATATAGGGGAAGAGGAGGAGGCTCACCTACACTCCCAAATAGAAATAGCTAATTGTAATGGGTGATTTTAATTATCTGGACATCAATTGGTCTAATGGAACCTCGCAATTGATAAAGGCGGGCCGTTTTCTGAACCTGTTGAGGGACAATTTCATGGATCAAATGGTTGAGGTCCCAACTAGGAAAAATAGAATATTAGATTTAATAATTTCCAATAATGGGGACTTAGTTGCAGACACAGCCATTGGACAGACACTGGGTAATAGTGATCACAATGTGATTCATTTTAATATTGGGTACAGAAAAGAGAAGTGTGCTGATCGGACAAGAACACCAAATGTGAAAATGTATTTCTCACACTGAACACTGACCAGAAGTGGGATTATTTTAAGAATACAGTACATAATGCTATCACCAAGTGCATACAATTGGGCAACAAAAATAAAAGATCAATAACTAAATCTGCATGGCTAAATAAGACAGTAAAACAACACATCAAGGACAGGAGCGTGGCATTTAAAAAATATAAGATGGAGGGGACAGCTTTGTCATTACAGAACTACAATGAATGTAATAAGAGATGTAAACATGAAATACGGGCAGCTAAAATAGAGTGCAAAAAGCATATCACCACAGTTAGTAAAAGGAACCCCCAAAAATTCTACCTATATATAAACAGTAAAAAGGTAAGAAAGGAGCAGATTGGCCCAATAAAAGATGAGAATGGGAGATTAGTCACAAACGACAGGGAGAGGGCCGAAGTGTTGAATTCTTTTTTCTCCTCGGTATACACTCGGGACAAGGATAGGTTTAATGTAGATAAGAATGCAAGTGGTTTGTTGCAAAATATACCTCAGTGGCTGACGATAGCCGGGGTTCAACAGAAACGTAAAAAATTTAATGCCAATAAAGCTTACCAGATATCCTGCACCCCAAGGTACTTAAAGAACTCAGCCAGGTTATAGCAAGACCATTATTCATCATTTTCAAGGACTCCTTAATGACTGGTAGAGTACGTGAGTAGAGTACGTCAGTCTTACACCCATTGTATGCAAACTGTTAGAGGGAATGATAAAGGACTACTTAGTAGAGTTTGTTCATGATAATGGTATAATAAATGACAACAGCATGGATTTAGGAAGCACCGTTCATGCCAGACCAAACTCCTAACATTCTACGAAGAGGTAAGTAGAGATCTGGATGGAGGGAGGCCAGTGGATGTGGTATATTTGAATTTTTCTAAAGCATTTTACACAGTACCACATAAACGCTTACTACACATGCTGAGGTCTATGGGCATAGATCAAATGTTGTGTACATGGATAGAGAACTGGCTACAGGAACGTGTCCAGAGAGTATCGATAAATGGCTCCTTTTGAGATTGGTCTAGGGTCATGAATGGTGTGCCTCAGGGTTCTGTGCTAGGCCCCATACTATTCAACCTGTTTATTAACGATATTGGGGAGGGCGTGAATAGCCATGTTTCCGTGTTTGCTGATGATACTAAATTCGGAAGGGTAATAGACACAGACGTAGACAATAGAATATTACAGGAGGACCTGGATAAAATAGGGGAGTGGGCAATTATATGGCAGATGAGTTTTAATGTCGATAAATGTAAAGTAATGCACTTAGGGCTTAAAAATAGGCAAATGGAATACACATTAATGGGTACTCCTCTAGGGAAGTCAGAAATCAAGAAGAAGTCAAAAAAGATCTGGGTGTCATAGTAGACAACAGATTGAATAATAGCTTGCAATGCCAGGCATGCTGCAAACAAAGTGAGCAGAATTCTGGCTTGTATTAAAAAGGGAATTTACTGTAGAGACAAATCTATAATTTTACCACTTTATAGATCGCTAGTTCGACCTCATCTGGAGTATGCAGTCTAGTTTTAGTCACCAATACACAGAAAGGATGTCCTTGAGCTGGAAAGAGTCCAGAGAAGGGCAACTAAACGAATTAAGGGGATAGAGGACCAAAGCTATGAGACAAGGTTACCAAATTTAAACATGTTCACGCTGGAAGTGAGGAGATTAAGGGGGATATGATTTTGATGTACAAGATGTTCAATGGGGATAGCAACATCAGCAATAAACTTTTTACGGTAAACTCCATAACAAAAAGACTAGAGGCCACCACCTAAAATTGGTGGAGAAAAGATTTCAGCACAAGGGGCGTAGGGGCTTCTTAGTTAGAGCGGTTAGGGTTTGGAACTCGCTGCCGCAAGCAGTGATTTTAGCTGAGAGTATTGAATCTTTCAGAAAGTATTTGGATGATTTCGAGACCGTAACATTCAGGGGTACAGGTACTCTTAAGAACAAGATCACACTGGGACTCATACACATGCAGAATCACATGCATACACGCAATGGGTTGAACTTGATGGACCGGTGTCTTTATTCAACCTCAAATACTATGTAACTATGTAATTATGACACCTCGGCTCACAGACCCGAATGACATTCAGGGGCTCACGAATAGCATTAAGGAGTTCCCGAATGCTATGTAGTATTTGACAGCTGAGAATGTCAAATGAGCGGAGCGAGCTCGCCCCACCCAGCTGTTTACTTTTGAGCAGAAATGTAATTTTGCAACTAGTTTTCGTCGGGACTGTCATTGTGCGGCGGGACTTTTTTTATTTCAGCGGGTCGGCGGGTGTCGTGCATAGTGATTGATGCTGGATTACATTGATGGAGCCATGTTTTTTTTTAAAACCACTTCAGGACTAGGTGTTTAGACCCCCTTCCTGGCCAGGCCATTTTTCAGTATTCAGCGCTGCGGTACTTTGGCTGACGTTTATTCCGTCATGCAACGCTGTACTGAAATTAATTTTATACCATTTTTTGGGGACAGATAGAGCTTTCTTTTGGTGGTATTTCATTTTATTTCTTACTATATTAAGGAAAAATTATTGAAATTTTTCCCCCCATTATATTAGGAAACAATGATTATTACCCATATTTTTGGTAAAATATAAAAGACGGGGTCACGTTGGGTAAATAGACACCAACATGTCATGCTTTAAAATTGCGCGCACCCGCGAAATCGCAAAAAGCTAACATACCCAAAATTGACCATAGGCAACGCTTTAAAAGCTTTTACAGCTCATCAGTTTAGTGTTATCAGTGATTGATAGCCCTAGAACTATTGCTCTCATTCCGACGTTCGCGGAGATATGTAACATGTGCGGAGTAATGGGCGAAATCGTCGTTTTCGCACGTATGCGCACCCAACGCCTGTTGGCATGTGTGTTTGTATGGGGGGACTTTTTAAAAAAAATGAGAAAAATGTAATTCTTTTTTATTTGTAACTACATTTTTTTGGGGGAAACTTACATTTTTTTCTTCACTTTATTTAATTCACTTTCAATTTTATTGCTATCACATAGGGGGCTAAGAAAACCCCTTATGTGATAGCAAAATATGTGACAGGTCCTCTTTATGGAGACATCAGGGGTCTCCAAGACCCCTAATGTCACCTAGGACCCCCCTGAAGAAGCTGATGAAGCAGAGATCTGCTTCATCAGCTTCTCTCCAGCATCTGAAGCTGACACAAGAATGCACCGACCTCCCTCTGATCCCCTGTGACAGAGGCAGTATTCTGGCCCCGGGATCACACCGGTTACAGGGGAGCCCGGGACCAGCATGACAGCGGGAGGTGGGGAGCCGCGGAGGG
>NW_017308724.1:12577-32421 GCF_000935625.1 Nanorana parkeri | reverse complement strand
TGTAACTGTGTATTGTAATGCATCAGCAGCAGCGGATCCGTATCTCGGATTAAAAAAAAATCTTGTCATGCTGTTCAACCTCATTTACAGGGGTAATATTAGTTCCTGTTTCAATGAAATTCGGATCCGAAATTCGTTAACGGAATTTCGTATTTCGGATATAATTCGGAAACTGCCATTCGGATTTCGGATGCTCCGAAATTCGGAATTTCAGGAAAATTCGTACGAATTTCGATTCGTAAAGGAAACGAATCGCACATGTCTAATATTAACGGGCATCGCTGCCTGTTTTCAAATATCGGCATTTCCCGCTCGCGCGCCCAGCGGCGCGCGGGGGGGCGTGGCTGAGTGGGCGTCTTTAGACCTAGAGAGCTCCTGGTTTTTTTCACAACGGCCGGCCGGGAAGTGGTTAACTAAAGGAATAGTCAAAAATTGGCTCTTTGATTTTTTCTCAAAGGATTTTATCAAAAGTCTAGACTTTTTAATAACTATTTTATTTAACCTTTTAGTAAATGGGTAGGGGTACAAATACCCCTTATTCGTTCACAAGGGGTAGGGACACCCTCCCAATGCCGAGGGCACGTGGCCTGGAAAGGCGCAGGGAGGGGGAGGCGGTCAATCGCCCCCCGCCTTTCCTGCCCTGCCGGGCCAGTGCTCGGATCAAGGATCTGGTAGGAATGTTAGGGGGGACCCCACGTTTTTCCCCTCCATTTTTTGGGGCTGGGATTCCCCCTTAATATTCCTACCAGACCTAAAGGGCCTGGTATGTATTTTGTGGGGAACCCCATGCACTTTTTTTGTTTTTAACTTGGGGGGGGGGGGCCCTCCTAACATTGTTGAAAATCAAATCAATGGGAAAAATTGCAAAAATGGTGTGGCCAGCTGAGGTGCAAAGTGTTTCAGAGGGCTTGGCAGCGAAAGGGTTAAATTACATGTTTGGGAGAGTCCTTTAAGCTGTATGTGGTGTTGTGGTACAGTACAATTCTCACGGACAGCATCAGCAAAACCGTATTCTGGCATCACATATTTTGCATGTGTAATACATTTTTTTACTTTTACGTTATTGCTTGGCTTAAATACAGCAGCACCCTAATCTGACTCATCACTGAGTTTTTTCTTTATCCAGCAGTTAGAGGCCTGATTTGACCACTGGAAGTAGCAGCCAGGGCCGGCCTTTGGGGTGTTCGAGCTGTGCAGCCGAACAGGGCGCCATGGCAACAATGGCACAGGAGGGACCGCTGCCTGCTGTCAGGATGGTCAAGCAGTGAGGAGGAGAGAAGCCGCACCTTCAGTCAGGACGGCCGAGCGGGGAGGAGAGCAGAGCCGCTGTCATCCTGTCAGTTTCAGGATGACAGCGGCTCTGTGCATGGCCAAGCGGAGGATCGGTACACATCATTGATATTTACCGATCCTCTGTGCAGAACAAACACTGGAGTGATCGTCTGATCACTCCAATGTTTGTAAATAACTGGGGACAAATAGTACTATGTGACCCCAGTTATGAATGAACAGGATGTGATTTACATAACTTCTTGTTGATTCATGAATTTCTGAATGGGGAGTAGCACTCTGTACAGAGGCTCCTCCCCATTCATAAACTGAATAAATGGGAAGCTTCTGTACTGAGTGCTTTCCATTCATTTAGAACAGAGGCTGCAGAAAAAGAAATGGAGGACTCTGTGTCCTCAATTTCTTTTTCTATTTTAAAAGGTAAATGTCAGGGGTCTTTTAGACCCCTGATATTTCACCATAGCTCTTCCCCCCCCCAACAGTAAAGAAAAAAATAAAATAAAGAATCGTTTTATCAAACAAAACACATGTTTATGCTATTTTGGATTCAGCCATTGGCGTGTTCTGGAGGCATGACGTCATATGACGCCGCGTGTAGCCATGAAGACATCCGGCAGCCAGCAGCCATACCCAGCCCTCTTGACTTGTTCTTTTCTTGATGTCAGCAAAAAGCACTCCCTTCTAATGTAACATTGCATCACTGACATCATTATATCCGCACTCAGCAGAGCCTGCTAAAATGATACAGGTGGCCAGAAGCAAAGTTTTAGTAACTAAAAAAAAAGTGTCAAGGCAGTTGCCGGCCTGATACTCATTCTTTTAAGGGGGCCCATAGCATGTTACCTGGTAGCTGTGGTCTAGCAACAGCACTGCTTCACAGTTAGGCTCAGTGTGTGAATGTGGGGGTTTGCATGAACCAACAAGACCTGTATAAACATATATGTACTAGCATGTTCTAGTACACAATAAGATGTGAGCAATCTGCTGCAGGTGGTGGCAGCAGTCATTGCCCTGTACAGCACCACTCATCCGCAGCAGATTGCATGTGTCTCATAGAGAAATTCATGTGACACATGTAATGAGCCCCATTCAAAGATATAAATGGGGCCTAAAGAAAAATGTAATTATAATATGTATTATTACATGACTATGTAAAATGTATGACATATTGTAAACAGTAAAGCAGACATCACTCTACATTGTATACAGTGCAGTGGTCAGGACTCTACATAATGCAGTGGTCTCGACTCTACAGTGTATACAGTGCAGCGGTCGGTGACGGCAGCAGCAGAGCTCAATGTTTTTCATTGATGCCGATGTTTTATCAAACAGGACATCCCCGGCATCTCTTTAGAAAAACTTTTTAATAAAACAGCTGAAATTATACTCACAAAAGGAGAGTTTGTTCTGATGAAGGAGGCGTGACCTCAGAAATGCTTCAACCAGGAAGGACTGAAAGCCGGCTGGCAAAGTCTGTCACATATGATTTTTTCATGTCTGCTAAAACTCTCCTTTTGTGAGTATAATTTCAGCTGTTTTATCCGGTTTTATTAAAAGTTTTTACACGATGGAGGCGCTCTCTGTGTTATGTATTTCAGCTTTGTGGTTTCCCTCAACCAGCGAGAGCAGCCTCGAGAGTGTACTACACTGAAGATCCTCTCCTCTTATCCCTGATATATGTTGCTGGCGCTTGTGATATATTCTGTTTGTACATCTGCCTGCCTGGCCCTGGATGATCTGTACATACCTCAGTGCGGGCCCTGCAGGAAGCAGGGTGTCCTTCCAGTGACCAGGATCAGAAGGCTGCACGGAGACAGAGCGGGCAATTAGGTGGGGGGGCTTGTATTATCTGTGAGTATACATCTGGTTTTAGTCCTAAGTCCACTGTGTTGCAAAGTCCCGAGTCCAGTGCGTTCCCTATGTCCCGAGTCCAGTGCGTTCCCTATGTCCCGAGTCCAGTGCGTTCCCTATGTCCCGAGTCCAGTGCGTTCCCTATGTCCCGAGTCCAGTGCGTTCCCTATGTCCCGAGTCCAGTGCGTTCCCTATGTCCCGAGTCCAGTGCTTTCCCTATGTCCCGAGTCTGTACTGGAGGGCAGGCTCATAAAGAAAACATGTCACTTCCGAATGCTATCACACAGGTGCTTGTTAGCCCGTGTGATAGCAATAAAGTTAAGTGAAAAAAATAAAAAATAATAAAAGAAATTAAAATAAAAAAAACTGATAAAAAGTAAAAAAAAAATAAAACGAAAAAGTTATTAATAATCTGCAGAGCCCACCAGAGACCCCGCACAGCCCACCTGAGACCAGACCAGGCCACCTGAGACCCCTTACAGCCCACCTGAGACCAGACCAGGCCACCTGAGACCCCTTACAGCCCACCTGAGACCAGACCAGGCCACCTGAGACCCCTTACAGCCCACCTGAGACCAGACCAGGCCACCTGAGACCCCTTACAGCCCACCTGAGACCAGACCAGGCCACCTGAGACCCCTTACAGCCCACCTGAGACCAGACCAGGCCACCTGAGACCCCTTACAGCCCACCTGAGACCCCCCACAGCCCACCTGAGACCCCCACAGCCCACCTGAGAATCCCCACAGCCCACCTGAGACTCCGCACAGCCCACCTGAGACTCCGCACAGCCCAACTGAGACTCCGCACAGCCCACCCGAGACTCCGCACAGCCCACCAGAGACCCCACCTGGCCACCTGAGACTCCGCACAGAGGTGTCGAGAGCCAGTATGTCACACCGGTCCAGGTACCTCTACTGGACATGCGAAGGAGCTGTAAGCAATGCACATATGGATGGAGCCCACCCTACCTCAAGCTAACACTTGGTGCCGGGCAGCATATTTTGAATGGCTGCTTGGCGCAGGAATTGACAGTGCTGCGCTAGGGGGAGGCTAAGGAGCCTCTCACCTAGAAAAGTGGAAGGCACACGGGGACCCACTAAACACAGGGTTGCGACCCACCAGTTGAGAACCAAGGGTCTTGAGCATTGAACTATGGATTGATTTGTGTGTGGGGGAGGCGCTAATGAAAGACTTGGCCCCCGGGCGCCTAATTTTTTACACAAATAGTGCTTTCTTTTGTTGCTATTTAATTGCCGCTGTTTTCTAAAATGTATTTTTTTTTTTATATAAATGAAAAAAATTATATGTTCTACTTTTTGTTATACAAAATATCAAATAAAATTACATTTCTTCCTAAAGTTAGGCCAACATTTATTCTGCTAGATGTTTTTGGTAAAAAAAATCCCAATAAGTGTATACTAAGCGGTTTGTGGGAATTGGTAGGTACCAATTATAAGTCTTTTTAAAACATGGTTTTTGTCCATATGGTGTCAAACAACAAAATAGGTATTGCTCAGGGTAAAGGATTGCTTTAGGAATGATATGGCTGGTATATGGTGTGTGTCTGCTAGATAAAGTCTTATAATTTGAGGAAGCTGACCCCCCCCCCTCCCCAGGGAAAAAAATTATCTATGGCCCTGCATCACTATACCCCCTTGCATAAATCCCTGTGTCAATGGGACCTAATATATGCAGTCCAGGGGTCGGGACTTCATAGTGTTCAAAGTGCAGCATTCAGGACTATGTAGTATATACATTGCAGCATTCAGGACTATGTAGCGTGCACTTTGCAAAAGTAAGGACTTTGCAGAGTACAGTGGTCAGGAGTAAGTGGTCAGGAGTAAGTGCCCTCGTATGATGGTGATCAGTGGACAGTGCCGTTTAAATGTTGGTGGTCAGAGGTGTGTGTGCCCCTTAAATACTGGTAGTCAGTGGTATGTTTTCCTTTTAAATGTTGGTGGCCAGTGGTATGTGTGCCCAGTGGTGGCCAGTAGTGTATGTGCCCCTATAGATATTGGTGGTCAGTGGGGTGTGCATCCCCTAAATGTTGGTGGCCAGTGGTGTGTGTATTCCCCTTAAATGTAGGTGGTCAGTGGTAAGTGCCCTTATCAATCAGTATAATATCACTTCATGTTAAATCAAGATTAAACAAAAGCCTCTTAACCTAGTATAATGCTAATATAATAAAAGCCTATACAATAATAGTGGGAACAATATCCTATACAAGCATGGAATTCACTGATAAAGTGGTCTATATAGTTTTTAAAAAATCTGAAAGAAAATCCCACGGAATCACAGCCACCAGCGAGCTTCATAGTGTGTAATAAGTATTTTGAGGCCCCTCCAGCAGCTCCCTCCTCAGAAGCACTTAAAGTGACATTAAAGGCAAACATTTTTTTCCCTCCTCCAATGTTAATGTCAGCACTTACCTTAAATTATGTCTCTCTTTTTCCGATCTTCCTCTTCTTTACTGATGTTTTCAGCCTTCTCTCTGCTCTGTCCCTCCGATCCAGCGGTGTCTGCATGCGGGTGCACGCGTCCATAGACTTACCTTACGTCCCTCGTCGCGTCCCTGCCGAAAATGAGAACTGCGCATGCAAGATCCGTTGCGGCCATTCGAGAAATTTCTAATTTTCGCACGGGACCGCGCACGGAACACAGGGTAAGTCTAAACTGCTGTTTGAGCGGTTTTGTTTTAAAAAAAAAACTTTTTGCATATATCGACTGCTTGCTAGCAGTCGATATATGCAAAAAAACAGGTGGGTTTAAATATCCTTTAAAAGCAAAAAATAAATAATGTATATGTATTTGTATATTTTTCAATAATTGACTTCAATTTTATTTTGATTGTTTTCAGAGACATGGAGATACACTTCGTGAAGTAAATGAGCCGCTTTCGTAAGGTACATTAAAATCAGACAACATTAGCTGGGCCAACAATGATGACAAATGATATGTACAATATGGCTATGTATTTTTATGAACAGAGACGCATCTCAAGGCAAACATAGAAGAGAAGAGCAGCTAGATGGACATTCCTGCTCTAGTTCATTACATCCTGGACATGTTTAAGACTTATGAGCCAAGCAAGCAATAAAGAAAAAGCCTGCCAAAAAAAGAGCAGTGAGCACAACTCTACTGAAAACCAGGTTCACTACCAGGCAGCATATATATAATACAGCTAGGGTATACATGATATCTATATTGAAGCGTACATCACACAGAAACACTTACATTTCAGGGGAGTCTGCCCACTATCCTTAAACAAATACACAATGACACAACCAAGTGTACACCAAGCAATACACAATTATAATTTAAAACAGTTAACAGCAAAAGGGTCAAACAATGAAAAATGTTTCAATTTAAAACAGTAATAGTCCAGTAGTGAACAAGATAAATGGGTCACAATATATTACTTTCTTTCATTATGATTTCATTTATGTCACGGTTTCCCTGTCATCTGCATGTTTGTGGATGAAGAATTTGCCCCCTTAGAGCCTTTATGTCTTAGGGTTGTCATACATGTTTTATTCTGAACATACAATTTTTGTACAATTTAACTTTAGATTTATCAAAACGATGTATTATAAATGCCTCCCTAATATATCCAATCAATCTGTATGCCTTCAGACAGGCTCTTACCTAGTTGTTGGTAGATCTAAAAGAGATTGTACAGTCAGATTGTAACATATGTCATGGGCTTTTTATTTTTCATCTTCAAGATTCAGCCTTTTGAAGCCTTTCAATATACAGTATGTCCAAAATGTCGGATGAATAGCTTTTACTTCTTTCTGTTGACTTTATATTTATCCTAAATTTGGTGTTGCCCTTTAATGTCGTCTTCTCTAAGCATCCACACAGGCCTGCTCAGTAAAATATTTCTAAGGATGCTAGAAACGATTTATTTACAAATAAACAGTGTATGAAAGCACAGACCTGTAAACCCATCACCCAATACTACCTCCCCTGTACTATATCTACAAATTTCTTGCAGACTATCTCCCTCTCACTGCCCGCAGATTGCAGGTTATTGGTACCTTTCAGATGTACCATACCATCTCTTTTCAACCAACTTTAGATCTAGTAAAACCATCTAATTTAAGAACCTACCTAATCTATGCAATCAATTTGTAACCAAGCAAGCAGGCCCTTGCACTACATACTTGTTAGTAGATCTAAAAGATATTGTACAATCAGATTGTAACGTGTGTGTTAAACTTAAGATCCCTTGTTAAGTAACAGGCTTCAAGCTCCCAATGTGTTCTCACCATGCATGCGCACCTCATACCATAGGGTACCTTGTAATTCTCCTATGAATATCTACTTTACAATGCTCTTATTAAGTTGTCAGCTTATTAAATCTTTAAAATTATGCAGCACAAAACTGAACACACTTGACCGATCTAGCATGCTAGACCTGGCCCTGAGATTGCAAGGCCAGGCATGTAGGTATGGAGTCATCTTTACATACACCAAAGACTTAACTAGATCTGCATTCCTGTGCATTTCTTCTCATTTGTGTCTGTGAAGCATAAGTCACATAAAAAAAAAAACAAAAAGAAACCTAAATTGTAAATTGCTAGAATTCCCCAAATTATATGTAAAGATAAAAATCTAAATTATACTAAGGTAGGGTAAAATAACAGTAACAAGCGAAAAGCATGTCATAAGAGCAATAACCACAGATGTACCTGTAGGCAGATGGCAGGGGCACACAGGGAATACTTCTGTGTTTCTCTTCTTCACATCACACACAGAGATCTGCAGCAAGGAGGGAGGGTGTAGCTCCAGTGCGATGTATATGTGTGTGTATGAGGATGCTGCAAGCTGACTGCATCACTATACGCTCCTCCTCCTCTCCCTCTTTCCTTATCTCTCTCTCTCCTTTACTCACTGTCTCTTACTCTCTGCCTCCCTTTTCTCAGTCTCTCCCTAACACCTTCCCTTTTCTCCAGAGTCCTCCCTATGAGGGTAGGAACACAGACACATTGGCAGATGTACACCACTGTGCCAGGTCTTTTATATGGATAAGACAAAAAAATGAGGGATTATCTTTCTATTACATATGACCGTGTGCTGCATATGATGCTCATTAAGCATGTCATATGTGTTAAATCCCAGCTTGTGTACTGTCACCCTGCAGATATTTTTTCACAGAAAGTCAGCAACTTGTCAAACAAAGATGTTAAGTTTTACTGTATTCTGCAACCCATTCAGTGTAAAATTAGGCAATATTGTGCTGACCTGGGTTCTAGTTGGATGTTGTTTCCCTGGAATTTGCAGTCCAGGTCCAGAAAATATTTTGGGAGTTTAGCAATGCCATGCATCCAGACAGATTCTTTTTAAAATGACTTTGACATCATTCAAGCTTTTTACAATTGGGTAGTATACTAGTATGTGCTGCTATGAGCCGAAAGCTGGGTGGAAAAGTTTCTTTAAGTCCATATTGTTATGCAGTATTTGTCCAGCATACAACTGGATCAAGAATCACATTTGCTGATACAACTCTGTAGTGGTTTTGCAATTTTTTGGCTGATTCATTTAAGTGGATTTCTACACCCTACATAATTTCATACAGGATTATATGTTAAGATGACAAGATTTTTCTTTAGACATTTCCTGCAACAATTTTTAACTTAATACAACTTACACTGATCAGCCATAACAGTATGTGTTATCTGGCACGAAGCTGTCAGTAACAGATCGTTTTAAGTCCTGTAAGTTATGAGGTGGGGCCTCCATGGATCTGATTTGTGTTTCCAGCACATCCCACAGATGCTCGATTGGATTCAGATCTGGAGACCCTGTCATCCACATGATGTAAAAGAAAACGCATGTAGCGCTCAAACCCGAAGGAACCACTGGAATATATGGGTTCTTCTGTCTCACCTCTGTAATAGACCTCAGGTAATCGATCCTAGACATGTGCAATTCATTTCGTTCCGAATCGAAATTCGGACGAAATTTCGGAAATTCGGAGCATCCGAATTTCCGAAATATAACATATCCGAAATTTTGAATCCGAAATTTCGGATTTGGAACGAATTTCGTCCAAATCCTGTGCGTGCATTGTTAACATTTAAACAGATCAAAACAAATTAAGAAAAGGATCTTAATGCCCCTTTAATAGTAAAGAATAGAGTACAGCAACCAGAAATTACAAATGTGCCAATTCTGCTACCCCACCTCAAGTTGAATTTTCGGGAATTCGTCCGAATCCGAAACCAATTCCGAATCAGATCCGAATAAGAATCCGATTCCCGAAGCGAAACACATATAGGATCCGAATTCCGAAAAACAATATAAACGAAACGAAACAAATTTTTAGCCGTTGCACATGTCTAATGGATCCACAGCACACAACCACACCTTGTGAGGTTTTGTAAAAGTTTTACTAAACAAATAACATCCTACCCAATGAATGCATGAACAGGTACAAAAATGGCAAATAGCAAGTAATAGAAGCACTATAATGCAAACAAATGCAGTAGTGATGCTTGCAGTGTAGCGGCAGACAATTTTGGGAAACCAGTAATAGACTCCGGACACAGACTTCAGGAAAACAAATCTCTTTTTTTATTTGCATGCGAAGACTCGTGTCTCCAATGCTGAGCCCCGTTTGAAGGGCGGTCACAGCATTTATAATAACAATTGCGTCACAATACATATTTCCTTTACACGTATGTTTCCTTATACAGCTCTAAGCCAATTAGCAAGAATCGTTTGCAATTCTACCATATATGGATAGCGCCCCTTATCTATCTGGCTCATCTTGACACAAACTGTCCATTATGCATTGTTATTGCAGGAAGGGAGGGGGCCCTAGTTATGTGCAGTTGGTGAAACTCTGAGGATTTAAAAACAGCCATTTTGTCAAGCGTAGCCATTTTGGTTGCTGCCACATTCCCCCCTTTGATGCTATCACAGCGAAAGCTTGAGCGAGACAAAGCATCATCAATGGACCACTAGGACCAGGGGGCGCAGGAGGGACCAATGTCTGTCCTAGCTAGTCCCAGGGGACCAATGGTTGATACTTCCACATGGCCATTACATGGGCTGCAGCCTTTCTTTCTACAGTGGCCTCAATGAAACCCCGGATCATTCTAGTCCCAAGAGGTATCAGACAAGGGAGGAAAATACAGACTGCCAGTATTGCCATAACTACTCCCAACATGGCCTTCATCCCATTCATATTTGGAAAACAATTCCCGAACCAGCCGCCAGTGTTAAATCCATCTCTTGTCTGTACTGGCACGTGAGCTAACTTCCTTATTCCGTCAGTGATTTCCTCTATCGCTTTTCCGTTGTCATCTGTCTGTAGACAGCAGTTGAACTTCCCACAAACACCTCCCTCGGCAGGTAGCGGATAATCTAATGCAAGCCTGTTCTGGTAAATGACAGTACGCATTTTAGTTCCTTGATTTGCAAGCAAGTTAAAAGCATTTGCAGATTCATTGGTAATGATTTCTAACACAGCTTCTACATACGACCCATCCTCCGCCCAGGTGGCAGGACCATAATACTGAACAATATGCTGGGGAGGCCATTCATTATCCCTCCAATTCCCTATCTGTAGTTGTCAGGAAACTAGGGGTGTCACCTCCTGTCAGGAAACCAGGGGTGTCACCTCCCCACAGGGTCAGCGGGCACGGCGCAGGGTACGGGTCTCCCTCCAGCCTGGCAGAACCACTGGCGCCCGGCTGAATGTGCGCATGCGCGAGTCGTGCGGCAGGTGCATCCCCAGGAGCACGTGCATAGCGTGCCTGCACCTGTTTAGGTCTCAGGTGTGGACCTAGCTGGGGGAGGTTGCCGTACACACCCATACCACCTCTCGCCCGCCATTGGCTCTCGTGAAGAGAAGCCTCCTGGTTGCCTCGGTGATAGGGGGGCGGACTTACACCCCCTGGCTATAGAAACCTGGCCAGAGCTCTGGCTTGTTGCTGAGTTATCTCATCCTGTGGTGTGATTTCCTAGCTCACTGTACGAAAGGGAGCCTTGCTTTGTTTCCTGACCCCCTTTATCTGGACCTCCTGTTGCCGACCTTGGACTGCCTTTCGCCCCTGAACCTTTGCTGCCTGCCTCGACTCGCATTGGACTTGACTTCTCTTTGGATTAATCCTTTTGTACCTCTGCCTTCGGACGCTTCAGGCCATTTCCTGCCAGTGAGTTCCACTTCGTTCTTATGCCAAACCAATTGCACTCCTGACAGAACAACTCAGCCATTACCATGGAACCCGCAAGAGTGGCTGAAGCCATTACGGCCCTATCCCAACAGCTGGGCCTCATGACCCGAGCATTTCAGGAGATGCAAGTCAGTCATGAGCACCTGTTCCAGAGGGTGGTCGCACAGGAGCGACGTACTGCTGAATCCACCGTGCTGCCGCCCTCACCGCCCTCCACTCCTGTACGCACCATGGAGGTTGGTCACCAGCGAGCCATCGGTCGGCCTCCCAGAGCGTTTTTCAGGTGACTGGAGGAAATATCGCTCATTTATTGTCTCCTGTGAGCTTTTGTTTGCCCTGAAGCCCCCGCGTACCCCACCGACTTCATCAGGGTACGTACCGCCATTTCCCTGCCATCCGGGCCAACGCAGACATGGGCACATCAACTACTGCAGATCAACGACCTAGTACTGACGACCTGGGAGTCCTTTGCTAAGGGCAAGCAGAGGCTCTATGATGACCCCCTACGTGCCGCAACCGCTCGGGGCACCCTGCGCACCCTCCGACAAAGCAGACGACCGGTGGAGGACTATATCACAGAGTTCCGCGAGGTCGCTCCAGACACCGGCCTGAACGACGTAGCCCTTATTGATCAATTTCGGGTCGGGCTGTCGGAGCAGTTAAAGGATGAGCTGGCACGCACCGGCATTCCAGATTCCCTGGAGGCCTTGATGGATTTCGTCACCCACCTGGACCGGCGCTTCCGTGAGAGACGGCAGGAGAGACAAGTCACCCAGCCATCACCTGCACGACGTCCAGATCCGCTTCCGGCACCGGTACCTGCTCCCGTGTTCGGAGAATCCAGCGGGGAGGAACCAATGCAGATCGGGGTGGTTCGTGGGCCCCTGTCTGCCATCGAGAGGACCAGACGCCGGACACTGCACCTATGACTGTACTGCGCCAAGCCTGGTCACTTCCTGAAGGACTGTCCCAACAAACCTCGGGCAGGTAGGCCAGAGGCACCCATGGTGAGTCCAAACTGGCCTGTATGCCGTAATTCTTCTCACCATCCCTGTCTCCCTGCAGTTGGACAGGAATGGCGTTAACCTCCCTGCCATCATCGATTCAGGAGCAAGCAGCTGTTTCACGGACCAGGAGTTAGCCTCACAACTGGGAGTCCCGCTGTGCCCTAAAGCGAATCCTTCTCAGCTACACATGGTGGACGGCAAGACCCTCAAGACCGGCCCCGTCGCCATGGAGTCACATCCCTTGCTCCTCCACATCGGTAACCACCACTCCGAGCGAGTCACATGGGACATCGTGCCCTCTCCGCTGTTCCCCGTAATCCTAGGAATCCCTTGGCTTCTGAGACATAATCCCCAGATCAACTGGGCCACCGGATCCGTCTCTTTACCAGTCCCCTTCCAGTTCCTCGATCTGTGCTCCTTTCCTTTCCAGCCCTCCAACTGCCCTGGGTACTATCGAACACGGATTGCCCGACAAGTACCGTGAGTATGCAGACGTGTTCGAGAGAAAAGGTGCAGATACCTTGCCTCCCCACAGGCCATATGATTGTCCTATCGACCTTCTCCCGGGAGCTCCATTGCCCTATGGGCGCCTATACAACCTCTCGGAACCCGAGACCAAGACCTTAAAGGACTACATTGAAGACAGCCTGGCGAAGGGGTTTATCCGTCGCTCCACCTCACCGGTTGGGGCCGGCATTTTCTTCATGGGGAAGAAGGATGGCGGCCTCCGGCCCTGTGTGGACTACAGGGCCCTCAAGGACATTACCAAGAAGAACCGGTACCCGCTTCCCCTTATTCCTGAACTACTGGACAGGGTGAAAGATGCCCGGTTCTTTACCAAGATCGACCTCCGGGGAGCCTACAACCTTGTCCGCATCAAGGAGGGCGATGAATGGAAGACGGCCTTTCGCTCGCGGTTTGGGCATTACGAATACCTCGTGATGCCCTTCGGGCTCTGTAACGCCCCTGCCACCTTCCAGTGTTTCGTCAATGACGTGTTTCGGGATCTCCTGGACTCCTATGTAGTCGTATACCTGGATGACATCCTTGTCTTCTCCCAGACGTTGCCACAACACAAGAAGCACGTAAAAACGGTGCTCCGCCGCCTCCGAACCCATAGCTTGTACGGCAAGTTGGAGAAGAGCACCTTCGAGGTAACCTCCGTTGAATTCCTGGGTTATGTCCTCTCCCCTGGACGAGTAGAGATGGATCCCAAGAAGATCAGGGCTGTCCTGGAGTGGCCTATCCCCCGCAACAGACGGATGGTACAGCAGTTCGTCGGCTTCGCCAACTTCTACCGGAGGTTCATCCGCAACTTTTCAGCCGTCTGTGCCCCCATCACTGCCCAGACCAGGAGTAACGTGCCGTTCTGCTGGACTCCAGAGGCCCACAAGGCGTTCCAGCGCCTCAAGCAATTGTTTACCCAGGCACCTGTTCTAGCGCAACCTGACACCATTCGTCCATTCTACACGGAGACCGACTCCTCCGAGGGGGCGGTTGGAGCCATTCTCTCCCGCAAGCTCACCGGGGCCGAGCATAACTACGACGTGGGCGAGAGGGAATTGCTCGCCATCAAAAATGGTCTGGAGGAATGGAGACATCCACTGGAAGGGGTACGGTCCGGGGAGCGTTCCTGGGAGCCCTTGGGGAACGTCCATGCGGATGCCAATGTGTGGGCATTCCATCGGGCCCATCCCGAGAGGCCCTCCCCGGGTCGCGTCCGGAGGCCGCTCCTTGGTGGGGGGGCTCTGTCAGGAAACCAGGGGTGTCACCTCCCCACAGGGTCAGCGGGCACGGCGCAGGGTACGGGTCTCCCTCCAGCCTGGCAGAACCACTGGCGCCCAGGTTGCAGGTGCGCATGCGCGAGTCGTGTGGCAGGTGCGCATGCGCAGTACGCAGGCTGCGCGCGCATCCCTAGGTGCATAACGTGACTGGACCTGTTTAGGCCTCAGGTGTGGACCTAGCTGGGGGAGGTTCCCGTACACACCCATAACACCTCTCGCCTGCCATTGGCTCTCGTGAAGAGAAGCCTCCTGGTTGCCTCGGTGACAGGGGGGCGGGCTTACACCCCCTGGCTATAGAAACCTGGCCAGAGCTCTGGCTTGTTGCTGAGTTATCTCATCATGTGGTGTGATTTCCTAGCTCCCTGTACATGTGCCTTGCTTTGTTTCCTGACCCCCTTTTATCTGGACCTCCTGTTGCCGACCTTGGACTGCCTTTCACCCCTGAACCTTTGCTGCCTGCCTCGACTAGGATTGGACTTGACTTTTCTTTGGATTAACCCTTTTGTACCTCTGCCTTCGGACGCTTCAGGCCATTTCCTGCCAGTGAGTTCCACTTTGTTCTTCTGCCAAACCATTGGCACTCCTGACAGTAGGTCAGATGCCCTTCTTTTCCTCTGTAACTCTTCATACACAAGGACTCCCAACTGTTCTCCACTTCTAAGGGGGAGTGGTTACGTTTAATGGCAGAGCACACATCAAAAATCAGGATCACTATTGCATTGGGATTAGTTATCAGGGTGCGGTTTATCAGCTTGCCTGTGGAGCTAAAGCCCTAGACGGTTAACCAAGTTTTAGTGGGCCCACGGTTGGGATCATAACAGGCTACCTGGTTCCCTACGATACACATTGAATAAGCGGTTTTATTATACTGTACACACAAGTACCAATTACCGTGCCTTCACATTGGTAATGAGAATGCCATAACAGAATTTGAGCGGTTATGGACCCTACTCTAGTGGTTTTGATACACGGGTCACAGGAATTGCCCTCCCCCTATGGGTCTGGCCAGAGTCATTACTATGGCTACCAGTAACTTTAATAAGACACTTCTAACAGGCATCATATTGGTGAATATTCCCAGGTTCGGCTGTGCGTTGACCAGTCAGCTTCCAGGTGTGTGACTGGAGCAGAGCTTGTAGATATCAGATGTGTCCACTTCTTCCGCCGTGCGTCGACCCAACAGCTTCCAGGGGTGTGTTGGGAGCAGGGCTGCAGTTCTTCCCTCTTATCTCTCTGGTCAGTCTTAACTTTAAAGGGTCCTGTGGGTCTGCTGTACTCAGCCAGGAGTCTGTATGGTCAGTGGCTCGCTTTGCCCTGGAGTGATGTATCCAGGGGGTCACCTCGTCTACCTTAATGGCTTTGGGGGTAGATAGCAGAACAGTGAAAGGACCTCTCCATCTGCGGCCCAAGGGGGTTAAGTTCCACTCTTTCACCCAAACTGCATCTTCTGGTGCAAAGGGGTGGACTGGGTTGGACATGCTTATGGGGAGCTTCTCCTGAACCCATTTCTCTATATCCTGCATGCTTCCCCGAGTCTCTGCAACACTTCATGGTTCACTATACCCCCAATCTATATAGTGCAGACCTCCCTTTATGTCCTTTATGATGGGTGGGGTCTCCATAAAGTACTTTGAAAGGGAACAGGTTTGTCCTCTTTGCACTTCCCAGGTTCAGTCTTTATCCATTCTTGTTCTGACTTTGTATAAACCGGATCCCATTCAGAGAGTTGTACTGGGGACAGGGGGGGGGGCCATAATTCATTGTTATGGCCGCTGGAGTGTTGCCTCCTTGGCTGATTGATCTGCTTTCCTCTTGCCTCTAGCCACCTGGGAGTCTCCCTTCTGATGGCCTCTACAGTGGAGCTAGGGTTGCCACGTTTTCTTCAAGCCAAACCCTAACAGTGTAGTGCCTCACGGCAATTTTTTTGTAAAGTATACCATATTTTTCGCTCCATAAGACACACTTTTTTTCCCCCAAAAGGAGGGGGAAAATGTGCCTGTGTCTTATGGAGCGAATACCTATTGCCCGACGCCCGGAACATGCAGTTTTCGGGCGCCGGGCGAGTAGTTTTTTTGTACATTCAGCCCTGCTCCGACAAACATAGCTGAATGTACAGTGGGAGCCGCTGCTCGTTTAATAAGTGATCTAATTAGATCACTTGTATTAAATTGAGCGGCGGCGGTCTTTTTATATGTCTTTTCCAGTACTCGCTGATACTGAGTACCGGTGCCTTGTACCTCCGATTATAAGGAAGTCAGGTCATGGATCATGACCCGTCGCCCGCGTCATGATTGCCTGTGAAGCCGGTGTTCTAGCGAAAGAAAATGGGCTTCACTTGAGGCTGTCTGACCAATCAGGAAGCCAGGTGGCAAGTCATGAGGTGCCGTCTAGCTTCCTGATTGCTCAGGAATCCAGACTGCCTAGCAACAAGTGAAGCCGGCCTTTCTAGCCAATCAGGAAGCCGGGCGGCATGTCATGACCTGCCTTCCAGATTGGCTAGGAAGCTGGCTTCACTTGTTTCTAGGCCGCGTGGCTTCCTGACCAATCAGGAAGCCAGGGCGCGAGTCATGATGTACCACCTGGCTTCCTGATTGGTTAGGAAGCCAGGCTGCCTACCAACAAGTGAAGCTGGCTTCCTAGCCAATCAGGAACCCAGGAGGCAGGTCATAACCCACCACCTGGCTTCCTGATTGGAAAGGAAGACCGGCTCCATGCTCCCTAGGCACTGCCGGTCAGAGCGAGATCTCCCTCTGACTGGAAGTTCCGGTATTGGAGCATTTGGTCGAGTACGAGTACTCGCCCAAATACTCGGAATCTGCACCGATACGGATACGAGTATCGGTGCATCCCTAGTGCAAATACATTTTATTGATAGCTGCCATTCAAGAATCACCTTCATCAGGCTCAGAAATGACATTGTAGTATGTCTATATAAAGCTTGTGGTACTTTTATACAATGTCATTTCTGGGCCTGATGAAGTCCTTGTCGTTTGAATGACAACTATCAATAAAATGGATTTTGCACTAACATGGAATCTTAGTGCTGGTGACATCTGTATTGCACGATATGTACTATTGCACATAAAAGATGCCGCCACAAAAAATGTCACAGGTTACCTATGGCATTTTTGGGGGGACATGTTTTACGTACAATATCCCCCCACCCCTCCTTCTTTTAAATTGATATTTTGCAGTCCCAGATGAAAGTGCTTCGCACCAGCTGCTGGAGGATGAATTCTCCCTCTCTGCTCTCTCTCTGATGTTACTTCCCCTGACTCACCCAGCTCTAGCAGCGGAGGAGAAACAGAGGAAGGGAGAGTCAAGGGACTGAAAACAGCAGCACCCGATGCCCGCCACGAGTTACTAGCCACAAGTCCGGTTTGTATAATGTGTCCGGCTGTGAGGTGGGCTCACACCCGGATACAGGATTCCAAACCCGGACTGTCCGGGTGAATACCCTACTGTGGGAGGTTAACCCCTTGATGACCCATAACAAGATAATTCCATCATGGGTCCCTAAGGGGTTAAGCAGACTGTATTTGTAGAGCCGGCGACCGGCTTTACAGTAGAAGCGATTTTGGCGACTCAGCTGTCGCCAGATCGCTTCTATGGGCCGGTAAACTGTCTGCCCAATGCCCCCCCCCCTGCGTTTCCCAGGCTCCTCTGCTCCCCTTGTGTGCCTGGGACCGGCATCTCGGGTGTTGGTGGGAAGCTAGGGAGGAGAGCGGAGAGCCATGGTTTATTTCCCCCCATTTTCCCCCTCTTCCCTTTAAATTATTTAATAAAAATAAATGTAATAGATACCTGTTAAGATGAAAGCATTGTCCATGCCGACTGCTGGAGAATGACTTCTCCCTCTCTGCTCTCTCGGTGATGTCACTTCCTCTGACTCACACAGTGCCAGTCACGGAGGATCAAAGGACTGAGAGAGAGGGAGAATCGAGCTACTGAAGACAGCGCCACCCGGCGCTCGCTGACTGCCGCTCTCTCCCTGCTACCCACCGCTCGCCATGGTGCCACCAAGTACGGTTTGAATAATGTGCCCGGGTGAGAGGCGGCCTCCCGCCCGGGCACAGGGTTCAAAACCCGTACTGTCCGGGTGATTCCCGTACGGTTGGCAACCCTACCCGGGAGTATGGGCAAAGGACAACCCGCCAGGACTGGCCAGACACATCCCACCAGTCTTTATTGAGCTCAAACCAGGAGCCACCCCAGTCAGTCTGAAACAGTATCCAGTCCCCCGCAAAGCCCTAGCGGGAATCCAAGAGTACTTGGGGAAGCGGTCGATAAGGTGTCCAGGAAAGTCTCAAATGTGCCAATAGACTGTAAAATACCTGGGGTTCAGAATATCACAGGACCAGAGACAGGTGGGAGAGGGCAGGAAGAAAGCTGTTTGCCAGATCCCCACCCCAACCACTAGACGCCAAGTGCACAAGTTCCTGGGAGCAGCAGGATTCTGCCGGATTTGGATACCAGACTTTGCCACCAAAACCAGGCCCCTCTATGAATACACAAAAGGGGAGAGAGAGCCTTCCGAGACATTAAGACTTCCCTTATTAGACTTCCGGTTCCGGCGCCCAATGAGCTAGACGTGCGCAGCATCGCTCCGTCCCGTACAATAACCGAGTGTACCGTCCGCCTCTCCCTCACCGCTCTGCAGTCACCGGAGTCATCGGACCGCGTCACCCCCTACATGGACAAGTTCGTTTCTCGTCTGAACCCGACGAGAAGGGCCATCTTACCTCCATCCAGCGTGTTCGTTTCTCGTCCGAACCCGACGAGAAGGGCCATCTTACCTCCATCCAGCGGCACCTCCGAGACATCCAAGATGGCGGAGACAGACGGCATGCTGACATCCCCTGACGACACTGCAGCAGGAGGTGAGCCCTCTCCCACTACATCTTTGCAGGCTGAACACCAAAACATAGCGGCAGCTGTTGCTGCCTATCTCAAGGCTGACATGAAAGCCATTGTGATGGAGGCGATTCAGCAGCAGCTGGGCCCTCTGCAGCAAACAATAGAGTCACATGGCCATCGCTTGCAGGCGGCAGAGCAACGGGTCAGTGATCTGGAGGACTCGTTGCACGGCACACAGCGGTCACTTGAAAAATCTAACCATTCCATCCATCTACTAATGGAAAAGGTAGACGACCTAGAAAATAGGTCCAGGAGAAATAACCTAAGGGTCATCGGTCTGCCGGAGACAGTTCCCCCCGCCGACCTTCAGCATTTCTGCGCAGTGACCATCCCAAAGGCCTTGGGCCTGCCGTCCCCGTGCAGGGTTGAACGCGCACATAGAGTGGGTGCCCATAGGGACCACCAAAGACCCAGACCAGTGATAGTCCGCTACCTGGACTTCAATGACCACAGAGAGATCCTTCAAGCATACAGAACCCAGCACAACATGGTGGCAGAGGGTCATAAGCTCCTGCTCTTTGCAGACTACTCGGCGGCCTTGACCAAACAGCGCAAGTCGTTCTCTGAGGTGTGCAGATTACTAGTGGATCGTCGCATCAAATTCACATTGGCCTATCCTGCCGTGCTTCGCATATCTACCTCAAACGGCACTGTGGAATCATTCCTGTCAGCAACAAGGGCTATGGAGTTCGTGATGGCACCAAGGGAGGCCTCCCTGGTCTCACCGTCCAAAAGCCCCCCGAGGAAGAAAAAGGCCTGAGGGCCCGGATGGTACATTTCACTCTATCGCATTCCATTTATAAGTG
>NW_017308724.1:0-11755 GCF_000935625.1 Nanorana parkeri | reverse complement strand
AACTCCAATTTAAGATGTTCCACAGGGCCTACTACGCCTTCAATTTCGCCCCTAAATCCGCCTCACCTGACTGGTTACAACACTGCCCCAAATGCAGCATTCATCACCCTGATTTCATCCACCTGATGTGGTCTTGCCCTAAAATAACTGCTTTCTGGCAAAGGGTGGTGGACTACATGAACTCTTTCTCTGGGGAGGAAAGGGAACCCCTACCATCCCTCTGTTTACTGCATGATATGCCCCACGACCCCGCAATACTGGTCCCTTCAATTTCCCGATGGGAGCATCTTTGCCTACTGGCTTCCAAAAAAGCCATCCTTACCAACTGGTTACTCCCTACCGTCCCCACCGCGATGGACCTGACTAACACCCTTCATAGGCTCATGCTCCTGGACAAATCAGACTCTCTACATAATGAAAAAAGAACAAGCCAGTTTTTTAGTACATGGTCAGCTTTCCTAACTACAACGCTATCCCTAGATCAACTTAAGGACATTATGCTGCCCTTTCGATCCTCCAAATGGTACGATATAGCCAAATTAGACGGCTCATTGGGAGCCTTAGATGTCTTATAGCCCTAAGGCTATCTGTACCCTTCGGCTAGGTGATGCACCGACAATTGCTGAATCGAGACGGTGGAAAACCTCTCTTTTCTCTTTATTGTATTACTCCATCGCCCAACGTTCCTTGTCCCTTGACGTCCAGTTTATCCCATTGTCCCATTTTCAGTATTGATTCACCCTTGTTTGGTCCACTCCGACAATAGATCCTCTCGAATATTACGATGATGCATTATATGTATGTCTATGTGTTTTTCCTACCCTATCTCTTTGTGGAATACCGCTCTGTTTACCGTTAATGGTTTGTTAAGTGGTCGTTATAGTGACTTTTTGATGGTATTATAGTTATTTGAAGCACTGTTGATCCGCATACATCTATAACTTTGTATAACGCTTGTCCTCTAATGTTCTGTGCATGTGTCGGGTTATTATGATGTCTATCTTTCCTATGTATTACAACTGAAAACTCAATAAAAAAAGTACATGCTTAAAAAAAAAAAGACTTCCCTTATGTGGGCCCCCGCTCTGGGCCTACCGGACAATCGGAAATCCTTTTATTTGTATGTCAGTAAAAAGCAGGGAATAGCATTGGGAGTCTTGACACAGTACTTGGGATCGTGGCAACGCCCTGTGACGTACCTCTCAAAACAACTGGGCACTGTAGCTCAAGGTTGATCACCTTGCCTGCGAGCAATTGCAGCAGCAGCCCTCTTGGTAGCCGAAGCTGACAAGTTGTCACTGGGTCAGGAGATGTATGTCCGAGTCCCACACCAGGTACAGACCCTGATAAATTACAAAGGAAATCACTGGTTCACTAACAGCTGAATGGTCAAATACCAAGCCATGCTGTGTGAAAATCCTCAGATCCATTTAGAGACTCAATACCCTAAACCCAGCCACTCTGCTTCCCACCTCACAAGAGCCTCTAGCACATGACTGCCTCCAGGTAATAAATGAAGTCTATGCAAGTCAGCCAGACTTAAAAGATAGCCCCCTGGGAAAGCCAGATGTTGAGTACTTCAGTGATGGCAGCAGCTTTGTAAAAGGTGTCTCCTGTGCAACCACTGTTCTGCAGTTGTTACACAGGAGACAGTGATAGAGGCAGGAGCCTTATCACAGGGAACCTCTGCTCAGAAAGCGAAACTAATCGCACTAACGAGAGCATTAAAACTGGCTGCAGGGCTAAGACTGAGGGCCTGTTCACAAGACGTCCGTTTTCTGTGCTGACCTGATCCGTACGCTCCTGCACTCAAAATGCTTCCCAATGTATCCCTATGTGTTTTATGGGCTACAGTTCTCACGTGCGCAGTCCGTTCAGGTTACGACAGAAAAAATACTGCATGTCACATTTTGTACGGTCAGGAAACGCAAAACGCATCAAAAACGCACTGCACTGCAGCTAACATACTAATAGCCCCACTCCAGCAAAAAAAAATTTTTTTTTTTTTTTTACTGGAACGCATCAAAAACGCGGCCATAACTTGGCAATAACGCACTGCATCAGTCTGCAGATCCGCACCTGATCAGGACCTGATATCATGTGAACAGGCCCTGAATGTTTATGTGTATGCCTTCCTGACTCTTCATGCTCATGGAGTCCTGTACAAAAAAGGGGACTCATTACATCCGGAGGGAAGAACATCAAATATGGGACAGAAATACTGGAACTCTTGGAGGCAGTATGGGCCCCCTCTGAAGTTGCAGTGCTCCACTTAGGGTTGCCACCCGTACGGGAATCACCCGGACAGTATGGGCTTTGAACCCTTTGCCCGGGCGGGAGGCCGCCGTTCACCCCTACTTGGTGGCACCATGGCGAGCGGTGGGTAGCAGGGAGAGAGAGGCAGTCAGCGACCTCTGTGGTTTTACTGAGGTTAGTGGGTTTTTCGCCAGACATACTCTCCAGTCTTTTGGGACTGAGTTTCAGGTTGCAACCCTTACAAAATCCCTTCCTAAAATTATTGATCATACACTCCAAGGGGTCGGGACACCACGACAGACACAGAGGGTAGTGTGAGGATTGAGAGTCTGGTAAGGGTCCAAGACTCTCGAAAGGTTATAATAAAAACACTTCCCCCTATCAGTGACTCAGACGTGGTCGCCCGGCTGAGAAACGCACCTACACAGGGTCTACTCTCGCTTCGTTGCTGGGCAACGACTCATTAAACCACAAACACACTGACTCTACCACCCGAACCTACTGACTGACTGAGGTTAGCCCAAGATGATAATTATCCAATCGGGGTTTCCACGGGAGGGAATCAGGCTCCCCTTCCCTTGATTACCGTCGAGAGGTCCTGACTGACTAAAAGACTGTTATGCCATAAGGCCAAGATCTCACCTGGTCCTGAAGTGGGGCCCCAATGTTTGGTTCCCAAGTCCGGGTTCAAGGCACCGTCAGAGTAGCTTCGGAGCAGACGTCTCAGATGTATCATAGTCTCCCAGACAAATGTCCGGTGGCACCTGACACAGTGGCGATCCAGGGGGCCGGCTCCGGAACGGTCCCAGCGGGCCGTGCTGGAAAACACCTGTCTCGGTAGTCACACCTGGTTTCACGGCCAATGCACCAAGAAATGTAGCGGCAGACAGTTTTGGGAAACCAGTAATAGACTCCAGACACAGACTTCAGGAAAACAAATCTCTTTTATTATATGCATGCGAAGACTCAGGGACTCGTGTCTCCAATGCTGAGCCTCGTATGAAGGGTGGTCACAGCATATATAATAACAATTGCGTCACAATACATATTTTCTTCTTTACACATATGTTTCCTTATACAGCTCTAAGCCAATTTGCAATTCTACCATATATGGATAGCGTCCCTCATCTATCGGGCTCATCTTGACACAAACTGCCGTTATGCATTGTTATTGCAGGAAGGGAGGGGGCCCTAGTTATGTGTAGTTGGTGAATCTCTGAGGACCACCAACAACAACCATTTTGTCAAGCGTAGCCATTTTGGTTGCCACAGCAGCACGTCTCTGTAGAATCCAATCACTCAGGAAAGGGGTGGCAGGGTCTCTTTCTGATAGAGCAGTCACTGGATCCCCTCACCAGTTCATGTAGCATTTCCCACACTGTAGAATAATCTTTCAGCAGGATCCCTCAGTAGGAGAGTAGACAGTTTTAAGACACTAGAGTCACAGATACTTTTCAGCAGACAGTGACCACCAGCAACACCTCAGGTTTTATCTCTCTCCTGAGATAAACTATCAGGCAACACTTCACAATACAGCCAGCCACTGGCAAATCCCTTGCCAATCTGAGCGCGTTCTGAGAGAAGGTTCAGTCGCCTTTTTCCTTCCAGATCACAATGGTTCCTGGGTCTGGTAGTTCAGTGCAGCATACCTTTTAATTGTCTCTTCCTGTGTTGAAACTGCACCTCCCACAAACAGTTTAGTACTGCTGAGAGCTGAGCCAATCAAGTCTCTGTAGTAACATACAGTCTTAAAGCGGCATTGTTCTTAAAAGGGAAATAACATTTGTCTGCTACACATGATTCATCAGACCAGGGGCGTAACTAGAAATCCCAGGGCCCCATAGCAAAATTTTGTATGGGGCCCCCCAAAAAACCCTGCCACCCACCCCCGGCACCCTCAAGCCTATGCAGCCTTGGACTAGCGCCAGCCCCAACCACATTGCTCAGTATACCCCATAACTGGAGGCATTTCCTCACTAGGAGCAGATCACACTTTAAAGGCTAAGTTCACCCTTCTGACCATGTTTTATGTTACACCCATATTTAGGTCAAATTGCAACCAACTGTAGTTTCAGAGGAATACAAGTGCAGTGATATCACTGCACTTGTAGTCCATTAATTCTGCCTCCTGTCCATGTTACTACATGTCTGTACGGCCTTGGACGGGAGTAGGCATTCACCGATACCATTTTTTTCCAGACCGAGTACGAGTACTGATACTTTTTTCCTCAAGTACTCACCGATACCAATTACTGATACGATTTTTTAGTGTCATGTGACAGTTTTTCTAAAACAATACAAACTAATGATTTTAGGACAGTGGTGGAGTGCCAGGGCCCAGTTGCAGCTGCAACCATTGTGACCCTGGTAGTTCTGTCACTGACTACAAGCTATAGAGGGACTACAAATCTCAGCAATACATTATACAGCAATGCAGAGTAACATCATGAGCTATTGAGGACTAAAATTCCCAGCAATACATTATACAGCAATGCAGAATACCATCAGCTATAGAGGACTACAAATCCCAGCAATACATTATACAGCAATGCAGAATACCATCAGCTATAGAGGACTGCAAAGCCCAACAATATATTATACAGCAATGACAAATGGCAACCGGCTATAAAGGACTACAAATCCCAGCAACATATTATACAGCAATGCAGAATAATATGAAGCTACATACTCTGTGCTGCTCTAGGGTCCTGGAATGATGTCTGCAGCAGAGTCTCAGGAGGGCTGCACGGGATCTCAGGTGGGCTGTTGGGGGCCTCAGGATTAAGGATGGGCTTGGGCGTGTTTGCAGCTCCAAGTGCCGAGCCCACCAGGAAGCTGACCGCGCAGTGCCAATCACAGGTACTGAGACATTTTCCCGGTCCACAGCTGCAGAGATCTGGAAATGTCTCAGTGCCTCTGTGCCTGATTGGCGCGGCACGCTGTCAGCATCCTGGCGGGCTGGGCACATGGAGGTGCGAACACGCCCGAGCCCATCCTTACTCAGGATGCGTGTGCAGGGTCTCAGAAGGGTTGCTCTGCGCTCTCCTCCATGAAGAATCTGAAATCCAGAGCCAGTTGGATCACCCATAGGAAGATGCGCCCTGCAGATGTCAGAGCCCACACATTGCGCACATGGGACCCTTGTCAAAGTCGATCAAATCCTTACACTTGCCCATTTTTTTCTGCTTTCAGTATCTCAACTTCTGGGCCAAAATGTTCACTTGCTGCCTAATATATCCCACCCACTTCCAGGTGCCATTGTAATGAGATAATCAATGTTATTCACTTCACCTGTGAGTGGTCATAATGTTATTACTGATCGGTGTATATATGTAATTCTTTACTCACAGCTCATTGTAGCGCCCTGGTGGAAAGGGTGCTATAATATTTAGTGTTTATCAGATTGTATGTTGTCTGATACTAATTTGTCCACCTGTTCTAAGTGAGGGGAGGAGCCACGCCCTTACTGTGCCAATAAGAGTCGCAGCCTGTGTGAACGAGCATCCTCAAGTGTGATGCAAAGCTGTGTTGGATTGCTGTTGCTGATCGTTACTGTTCGTGAGCCAAGATGTCTGCATTCGCATCCACGGTGGTGAGCTTCGACTCAGCGGACTGGTAGGTCAACGCGCCTGGGATTACCACTGGTCCAAGTTGGAGAGATGAAGATGTCACGGATTCTGGCCTGCGCCTGAAGGCGAGAGGGGACATGTCACTCTATACAACCGCTGCGGGCTATGAAGCCCTTGGGGTGGTCTGTCCTCATTGTCCTGGTGTGGCCCAGGGCGATGAAAGTGGATTGAAGCATCGGCACAGCGATCGCTGCCTTGGAAGAGCCAAAAACCATCTCTGCTATTCTGCCTGCACCTGTCACCGCTGCAGAAGGCGATCCACCTGTTCCATCGCCCGCAACCACTGCCGCCATCGATACCGCCTGAACCACCTCTGGGACTGGTAATGGAAAATCGCAACGGGCTTCCCACGGTTGCAGTCAAGGCCTGCAACGGTCATCATCATCAGTACCCTGACCGGGTGGCAGCTCCGAAAAGACCAACACACCACAGGAGTCTGGTAAGACCACTTTGGGAAAGGGGAAAGGGATGCCAGCTAGCAGGACTGTTTCCAAGTACCATAATTTAGTTCCAGCTGAGGAATAGTCTACTGAATCACACTCAAGTATTGAATCTGATCGTCTGTCTGATGAATGGGATTCTGTATCTTTTCCTGGCTACTGGTCAGAAGAATGTGTGGGAAAAGAGCAGGGAAAGAGGGACTCTGCTACATCTGTCTCTTGCCCTGAGCCTCACACTGATAATGCACCTGTATCTGAGTCAGCACCTGCTACCATTATCAAACGTTGTGATTCAGAAAAATCTCCTAGGGAGTTGAGTTCCAAAGCTCCATCTGTGATTACTGGCAGTCCCAAGATCCCTGATCAAGTTTCTGGGATTCCTGTTATGAGATCACCTAATTCCTGTTTTCCACCTGGCTATGGAAATCCTAAGAAGCTAACAAAATTGGCTTGGCTGCAGAGAATTGTGTTAAAGAGAGTGGCTGAAGAATATGGCTTACTGTATCCATATGTGCCTCAGGAGATCATGCAAGAGATTGCTGGCAAGCGGTGCCAATGTAGGAAGCGGTTAGTGTGTATATGGGTCTTTCACTTAACGGTACAGGCGACAATTTGAAGGATGCCTGGAAACTGTATATGCAGATCGTGCAGTGATCAGGAGGCCTAACCAGCTAGATGTATCACATTTCATCACTACAGTGGACAACAAAGGCGAGGCTATTCAATTGCCTGACCCTGCCTACTATTGGTGAAGTGTTCCCAAAAAATGCTGTTTAGTATCATGGCCAGGGCTTGAAAAATGTTACGGCGTCTCACCAGTCAGTCAAAAATGTCACCAGTCAGCATGACTGGACTATAGCCTTGCAATTTATGTTAACATTTTTGGGGGACAGATAGAGCTTTCTTTTGGAGGTATATTATCACCACTGGGGAGGGGGGGTGGTGGTTATTTTTTACTATATAACAAAAAAAGTACCGTAAATTTCGAATAAAAAAATGTTTTCCCTACGTTATGTTACAAAACATCTATTCTTACCCATATTTTTGGTAAAACATAAAAGACGGGGTCACGTCGGGTAAATAGACACCAAACATATCAAGCCTTAAAATTGCATGCGCCTGCAAAAATCGCAAAAAACGACCACACTGGCCGGGAAGCTGCTCGTCGGGCTCCGCCGTTCCTCTAGTCACAGACGAACGGACGAGTGAATTTTTCAAGCCCTGATCATGGCAGTCATACAGTTAAGCTATTATACCTGCCAGAAGAAGATCTCTTTTTGTGTGTTTGTGCTCTGCAACAATACAAGTGTTACAACTTACCCAATATCTGTGCCCAGAGGTAAAGACTCCCTGTAAGGATAACCTCAGAATGTTTTTTTTCTCTTTTTTTCTTTTCTCTTGTTCAAAACAATAGTTTTACTTCACGTCGGATATCAAGGTAAACAATGGAAACACTTTAAACTTAAAGGAGAACTATGGGGTCAGTGTTTTTGTGGTCCATAGTTCTCCTTAGGGTAACGGGAGGACACAAACTAGCGTCCTCCCGTTACCCTAAGCTCAGTATACCGCGAGCTGTAGCTCGCGGTATACTGAGACGCCGCACCTGGAGCGGATCCCGGCATAGATGACGGGATCCGCCCAGCTGCGTGAGTGACAGCTGGCTCTGCCTATCTAGAGGCAGAGCCAGCTGTACCCGCCCCCTCCCCCGTCCGTTCCGCCAGTCAGCGCTGGCAGATCGGAGCGGGGAGAGGGGAATCCAGCCCCTCCCCCTGTCACAGCAGAGAGCCGTGACAGGATCGAGAGGTGAGGGAACCCGGTATGTGTTCCCTTACCTCCCGATCTACTGAGCCGACCTGTGACAGTCTCATTGTCACAGGTCGGCTTAGAACTTTGAGGTGAGTGGAAATCACTCATCTCATAGTTCTCCTTTAAGTAAACAAGAAATGCACTATGAAAGAACTATGGTCTAATACTCACCCATCCAGCAAGTACCTGGAAGTAAGGATTGTCCCAGTCAGCAATACTTCTTCTAAGTGCTTGTTTTAAAAATTGTTTTGTTTTTTTAAAAGTAAGAACTCTCAGTAAGAACACTTTCAAATAATTTTCTTTCTCCAGGGAAGTAAGAACTCTTTTCAGACCACTTCCTGGAGTCATTCCTATGTCAGTTTGCAACAGGTAGTATGTAGATGGGATCAGAGCTGTAGCTAGCCTATTTTGCGCCCGAGGCAAGAACAGAAAATTGTGCACCCCCTGATGTTTTTTTGAGGAAACTAAATAAATAACAAGGAATTAATGATATTTAAACCGTTTATTTCAGTTACATAAGAAACAGAAAGATATGTAACTTAACATAAATAACAAGTTCATAAAAAATAAACTTACAGTGTAGTTAAAGGAGAACTATGGGCTCAGGGCTTTTCCCCATAGTTCTCCTTAGGGTAACGGGAGGACACAAACTAGCGTCCTCCCGTCACCCTAAGCTTAGTATACCGCGAGCTACAGCTCGTGGTATACTGAGACACCGCAACTGAAGCTGATCCCGGCAATTCTCTCTGGATACATCCAGCTGCGGGATTAACAGCTGGCTCTGCCTATCCAGAGGCAGAGCCAGTCAGCGCTGGAGGATCGGAGAGGGGGGGAATCCCTGCAGAGTGCCGTGAGTGACAGTTACGGCTCTCTGCAGGAATAGATCAAGAAGTGAGCGAGCAATGGTATGTGTTAGCTTACTTCCCGATCTATTGAGCTGACGTGTGATGGTTTCATTGTCACAGGTCGGCTCAGATTATAATTCTCCTTTAAGCCTGTGACACACTACATGCAAAGGCGTGCAGAGCAAAGCAAAGCTGTCAGGCATGGAGCTTCGCATGCAGTGTGTGAGCTGAGCGTGGCCAGATGAAGGACTGCATCGTCAGCCAATTGGCTCGAGTGTAAAACCGATTGTCCTTCGCATCTTGACGCGTGGGTTTATACGCGCGAGCCGATTGGTTGAAGATTACATTTTGAATCAGCACGCTCAGCTATGCACGCTCTAGCAAGCTGACGTGCCGGAGACAAAATTACATGACACACTGCTTCGCGTGCAGTGGGTCACAGCCTGAGGGCCCGGTCACACCATAAAGAGTGCTTTCGGACTCTGTAACGCACTAGAATGAAACCCGGCCAGCTCACTGTGCTTTGGGGCGGGGGGTGGCTGCGCATTAAAGTCAATGGCACCGCAGCCATGCGCCCCACCCACAGTGCCTGTGTTCCGGTCCAGTGGGATCTGCAAAAAAGTAGTGCATGCAGCTGTAGCCCCTATAGATATAGTTATATGTGTTCATGTGTATATGTGCTATCACAGCGATTTCTGTTCCTAACTGTAAGGAGTTAACTTGTCCTCGTGTGTGATCTGGAGGCAGAGACTTATGGGGATTGAAGTGCAGAACTGACCCTGGAACTTTGCTAATAGAGCTCTTTGGAACTACACATCCCAGGATGCTGTGCGAGAGGGAGGATCCGAAAGATGGTTTCCCTGAAGAGCTGGTTGGCCCTGCCCCTGTTGTCCCAGTCCAAGTAGAAGGGATCTTCACCAAAGCGCTACTAGACTCTGGGGCTCAAGTCACCCTGATTTACCAAGATTTCTATGAAAAACATCTGAAACACCTCCCACTCACCAAATTAAAAGGCCTTGAAGTCTGGGGTGTTGGAGAGACAAAACTTGTGTACACCGGATATCTCCAAGTCAAGCTGGACGAGCAGGAGCGTCTGACACCTTTGCCATTGCGGGTCCTCGACCACCAGGTTCTAACCAATATGCTATTATTGTGGGAACCAATACTGGAGTAGTGAGACGACTCCTTGCTCCTATCGTGAAGGAAGCAGGGGCTGAAGCCGGGAGGACACACCCTGCACTGCGACCTGTGTACCTACAGATGATCCAAGAACAAAGGGGCCCAGCCGAGGTTGGTCGCCTGTGGAAACTGGAAGGTGCGGGAAAGGTTTTGCAGCCCGGAGAGGAGGTCTGTCTGAAAGCGACGGTCAGATTCAATTGGGCCCAGCCAGGACCTTATGTGATGCTGGAATCCTACCCTGAAGACATAAAGAATTCTGGAATAGAGGTAATTCCTGAACTAATTTCCACAAGAGCTCTGCATAGAGCTAAAGGAAAAGTGTTTGTGAATGTGTGTAATGTCTCAGGTTCCCCTGTGGATCTGAGGGCGAAGATGCCCATTGGGCAGGTGGTTTCAGTCACCCCCCTCGCACCCACTGATTCAGTGGGGGGAGCGAAAGATGAGATTCCAGCTGAACGGTTCTTTCCCAAAGACGCTCCCGTCTCCTCTGAATGGAAGAAACGGTTACAGTCTCAGCTTATCAAATTGCGAGAGCTGTACTCCAAAGATGAGTTCGATGGGTACTCCTGGCACACCCCACAACACCGAATACGGTTACAAGAGGATAAACCATTTCGAGAACGATCACGACGGATCCCATTGAGTGACCTGGATGACTTAAGAGAGCAGTTAGCTGAGCTGCAAAGGACTGGAATAATACAAGAGTCCAGGAGTCCTTATGCCTCTCCTATTGTGATGGTTCGTAAGAAGAATGGTTCTCTTTGACTGAGTATCGATTATCGCACACTAAACAGAAGGACCACGCCGGATCAATACACCACCCATCGAATAGAGGATGCTTTGCAGTGTTTGTCTGGAGCTAAATGGTTCAGTGTGCTGGATTTGAGAAGTGGCTACCACCAGATTCCCATGCACCCGGATGATAAACTTAAGACTGCTTTTATCTGTCCATTGGGATTCTATGAGTTCAACCGAATGCCTCAAGGGCTAACAGGAGCCCCTGCGACCTTTCAGCGACTAATGGAGAAGACTGTGGGAGACATGAACTTAATAGAAGTGCTCGTGTATCTAGATGACATAATAGTCTTTGGAAAGACCCTGGAAGAGCATGAGCAACGCCTAGAGAAGGTTCTTAATCGACTTCATGAAGAAGGACTAAAGCTCTCCCTTGAGAAATGTCAGTTTTGTCTACCCTCAGTCACCTATCTGGGACATGTGGTCACTGCAAATGGAGTAGCCACTGATCCTAAGAAATTGGAAGCAGTAGCAACATGGCCAAGGCCTCGATCTGTAACCGAACTTCGATCCTTTCTGGGGTTTTGTTCTTATTACCGAAGATTCATAGAGGGATTTGCCAAAATGGCTCAACCCCTGAATGAGTTGCTGAAGACAGTTGGAGGGGAAGATGATTCCAAGTGTCCTGGACCAAAAGCCAAGCCAAGGAAGCCTAGAGAGTCCATTGTGACAGAATGGACTGGGCAGTGTGAGAACGCCTTTTTGAGACTGAAGAAGAGTCTAACCGAAGCCCCTGTACTGGCCTATGCTGACGTCTCCAAGCTGTACGAATTACATGTGGACGCCAGTAGAGAGGGCCTGGGAG
>NW_017308723.1:141403-148523 GCF_000935625.1 Nanorana parkeri | reverse complement strand
AGAATCCCCGAGGTCTTCTGTAAGGGGGAGAAGTAGTCCTCGAACGAGGGGACATTGTTTGGAGAAACTTGTGTAGAAGAACTGGTAGCGTTGTTGTACGCGAATTCGGCGAGAGGCAGAAAGGGGGACCAGTCGTCTTGGAGATGTGTGCAATAACATCTGAGGTATTGCTCGAGGGTTTGATTAACGCGTTCAGTTTGCCCGTTGGTTTGGGGGTGATAAGCCGTGGACATGCGATGGTCGATCTGTAATGTATTACAAAGGGTTTTCCAGAAACGAGAAACAAACTGGCTCCCCCTATCAGAGATGATCCGAGAGGGCAAGCCGTGTAGCTTCAGTATTTGGGCCACAAAGGTTTGTGCAGTCTCTTTGGAGGTTGGTGATTTTTTCAAGGGGGTGAAATGAGCCATTTTTGTTAACATGTCGACTGTGACCATAACGGTGTTGGCACCCTCGGACCTAGGGAGGTCGACTATGAAGTCTAGGGAGACGGCCTCCCAGGGTCTGTTGGGAATAGGTAGGGAGGTAAGCAAACCGTAGGGGGGGTCTTCTGGAGTGTTTGCTGGTAGCGCAAGTTTTGCAAGTGACCACGTATTCACGTATAGTTTTTGCCATACCAGGCCACCAGAAGTTTCTTTTGACAAGGTCAAGAGTCTTCGCTACTCCAGGATGTCCCGCCAAGGGGTAGTCGTGGTGTTGCTTGACCACTAAGGTTTGCATCATAGGAGGCACGTAGTACTTGCCGCTGTAGAGGTTGAAGCCCTCGGAGTCGCGGTTGAGACCAGCGGGAAGAGAAGATGTGTTTTTGGTTGCTGGGCCTCCAGTGCGTCCCTGCACCTTATTAGGAGGCGTTGGCTACCTCCAGGTACACTGCATGTAATTTATCAACTTCATTAATATGCTCACACTTGGAGACTCGGATACATAGAGTTAGGACCACACTTTGCAGAGGTGCCTTGGTGCGGCAGTGTGGCTTCTACACATTTTAGGCCAAAAGTTTGTGCAACTAAAACCTCTGATTTTAACGCATACTGTTGACAGGGCTACTTGTTTGGTTGCAGGCTGGCTGGCAGGTTGAGGCTGGGGAATTTTTGTGTTTTGTATTGTTGTAAGCCTTCCCAATGTGCGCCCTGCTATAAAGGCTGGTTATAGATACATGCATGTACCATTTTTTTCTACCCTCCAAGATATGCCTCCAGTTAGCCAATGCATCCCTGATAGCGAGTAGCTCCTTTTCGCCAATAGGGTAATTTCTCTCTGCCGGTGTAAGAGTCCTAGAGAAGAAGGCAACCGGGTGCATCGGTTCAGAAAGAGAAGGCCGTTGGGAGAGGACCGCCCCCAGGGCAAGGTGAGAGACATCTACTTCCAGTACGAATTGATAGTCTGGGTTCGGCAGTTGGAGGATTGGTGCAGAGGTGTACCTCTTCTTTAAGGCGTCGTAGGCCATTTGGGCCTCATTTGACCAAACAAAGGGAATCTTTGTGCTTGTTAGGCTCGTCAATGGCTTCACAATAGCAGAGAAGTTTTTAATGAATTTTCTGTAATAATTCGAGAATCCAAGGAACCGTCGCAGGCCCTTCCTGAAACGGGGGACCGGCCAGGACAAGATGCAGTCGACCTTGGACTGGTCCATTTGAATCCCGTCCGGAGTGATCCTGTATCCCAGGAAGGATATAGAGGTTTTGTCAAATATACACTTCTCTAGCTTGACGTAGAGAGAATGGGCTTGGAGTCTTGACAGGACCCATCGAACATGTTTCTTATGTTCTTCAGGGGTATTGGAATAAATAAGAATGTCATCCAGGTACACTATCACACATACATCCAGTAAGTCACGAAAGATGTCATTGACAAAGTGCTGGAAAGTTGCAGGAGCGTTGCACAACCCGAATGGCATGACTGTGTATTCATAGAGGCCATACCGAGTTCTGAAGGCTGTCTTCCATTCGTCCCCTGTGCGTATCCGGATCAGATTATATGCCCCTCTGAGGTCCAGCTTAGTGTAGATTTTGGAAGTCTGTAGTCGTTCGATTAACTCAGGAATCAATGGTAGGGGATAACGGTTTTTCACCGTGATGTTGTTGAGACCTCGATAATCTATTATGGGCCTTAGTGAGCCATCCTTGTTTCTAACGAAAAACATCCCTGCGCTGGCGGGGGATGTGGAAGGCCTAATGAAGCCCTTCTTCAGGTTATCGTCCAGGTAGGTCTTGAGGTGTTGCAGCTCTGGTTGTGACAGAGGGTAAATCCTTCCCGTAGGGATGGGACTCCCAGGAATCAGCTCTATCGGGCAATCGTAGGAGCGATGAGGTGGCAGGGTCTCAGCCCTGCGTTTGCTGAAAACATCTGAGAAGTCTAGGAGATGTGATGGAGGGACCCCTGTCTCTGTATCTGTAATAAGAATGGGGAAGACAGGGTAACAAGTCTTCTTGCAATACAGGGACTGTAGTAGAAGCGTCTTTTCCGACCAAAGTATGGCAGGTTGGTGAAGGAGTAACCAGGGGAGGCCAATCACAATTGGGAACAAGGGAGATGGGATGATATCGAATACAAGGTATTCGGTATGCCCCTCTCCGCAGGTGACCAACAGAGGTTGTGTTTGGGAGGTCACTGGCCCTGAGGAAGATGTAGACCCATCAATTAATGCTTTGTTGAAGCAGGTCCTTGAAGTTAATCGAGCCTATAAATCTGTCTGCGGGGATGATGGAGAGAGGAGGATGATCGTTGGTTTCATCTTCATACATGCGAGATAAGGAGTCTGCCTTCACATTTTGTGGACCCGGTCGGTATGAGATGTAGAAATCGAATCGATCGAAGAAGAGGCTCCAACGGACCTGACGGGAGGACAAGGTCTTGCACGCCTTCAAGTATTGCAGGTTGCGGTGATCTGTGAAGATGGTAATGGGGTGCAGGGTACCCTCCAAGATATGCCTCCAGTTAGCCAATGCATCCCTGATAGCGAGTAGCTCCTTTTCTCCAATAGGGTAGTTTCTCTCTGCCGGTGTAAGAGTCCTAGAGAAGAAGGCAACCGGGTGCATCGGTTCCGAAAGAGAAGGCCGTTGGGAGAGAACCGCCCCCAGGGCAAGGGGGTTTGGTAATGTTTTCAAGGGGGTGAAGTGAGCCATTTTTGTTAACATGTCGACTGTGACCATAATGGTGTTGGCACCCTCGGACCTAGGAAGGTCGACTATGAAGTCTAGGGAGACGGCCTCCCAGGGTCTGTTGGGAATAGGAAGGGAGGTAAGCAAACCGTAGGGGGGTCTTCTGGAGTGTTTGCTGGTAGCACAAGTTTCGCAAGTGACCACGTATTCACGTACTGGAACGGGGGACTGGCCAGGACAAGATGCAGTCGACCTTAGACTGGTCCATTTGAATCCCGTCCGGAGTGATCCTGTAGCCCAGGAAGGATATTGAGGTTTGGTCAAATATACACTTCTCTAGCTTGACGTAGAGAGAATGGGCTTGGAGTCTAGACAGGACCCATCGAACATGTTTCTTATGTTCTTCAGGGGTATTGGAATAAATAAGAATGTCATCCAGGTACACTATCACACATACATCCAGTAAGTCACGAAAGATGTCATTGACAAAGTGCTGGAAAGTTGCAGGAGCGTTGCACAACCCGAATGGCATGACTGTGTATTCATAGAGGCCATACCGAGTTCTGAAGGCTGTCTTCCATTCGTCCCCTGTGCGTATCCGGATCAGATTATATGCCCCTCTGAGGTCTAGCTTAGTGTAGATTTTGGAAGTCTGTAGTCGTTCGACTAACTCAGGAATCAATGGTAGGGGATAATGGTTTTTCACCGTGATGTTGTTGAGACCTCGATAATCTATTATGGGCCTTAGTGAGCCATCCTTGTTTCTAACGAAAAACATCCCTGCGCTGGCGGGGGATGTGGAAGGCCTAATGAAGCCCTTCTTCAGGTTATCGTCCAGGTAGGTCTTGAGGTGTTGCAGCTCTGGTTGTGACAGAGGGTAAATCCTTCCCGTAGGGATGGGACTCCCAGGAATCAGCTCTATCGGGCAATCGTAGGAGCGATGAGGTGGCAGGGTCTCAGCCCTGCGTTTGCTGAAAACATCTGAGAAGTCTAGGAGATGTGATGGAGGGACCCCTGTCTCTGTATCTGTAATAAGAATGGGGAAGACAGGGTAACAAGTCTTCTTGCAATACAGGGACTGTAGTAGAAGCGTCTTTTCCGACCAAAGTATGGCAGGTTGGTGAAGGAGTAACCAGGGGAGGCCAATCACAATTGGGAACAAGGGAGATGGGATGATATCGAATACAAGGTATTCGGTATGCCCCTCTCCGCATGTGACCAACAAAGGTTGTGTTTGGGAGGTCACTGGCCCTGAGGAAGATGTAGACCCATCAATAAAGGTGACTGACACAGGGTTATGCTTTAACACTCGTGGTATTTTATTTTTTTCGACAATTCGTGAATCAATAAAATTGCCGCAAGCCCCCGTGTCCACCATGGCGTCAACGGTGATCCTCTCGTGGTCCCACTGTAGGGAGAGAGGGATAAGAAGATACCGGTTAGAGAGGGGCTCACCATGGTTCGCCTTGCAAATATTTGATAAATTACCTTCCGACTCCTTTTTGAGGAGGGGACAGGTAGAGACAATGTGTTCTGGAGATGAACAGTACAGACACAGGTTGCGGGCTCTTCTCCTCTCCTTCTCAGCTTGAGATAGCGGCCCCCGAATGGCCCCTATTTCCATGGCCTCGTCTTTCTGGGTGATCTGGATCTCCGAGGAGGAGGTGGATTGTAGGAGTAAGCACGTTCCGACCTTCTTTATCGGAGACGGCGGTCTATGGAAACGGATTGCAATATTAGGTCGTCTAGGGTGGTGGGTAGTTCCATGCGGGCGATCTCATCTTTCAATGCGTCGGAGAGACCTAGCCTGAACTGGTTTCGGAGGGCGATGTTATTCCATTGGGTCTCTCTGCTCCAACGTTTGAACTCCGAAATATAGTCCTCCACTGGTCTCCGACCCTGCTTTAGGTTTCTGATGGCATTTTCAGCTGTCATCTGTTTACTGGGATACTCGTATAGGAGAGACATGGATTCCAAGAAACCGTCGAAAGGATCCCAACAGCTCACCTTCCTCTTCCAAGTAGGTCTCTGCCCAAGCTCTGGGTTCGCCCTTTAGGTATGAGATAAGGGTAAGGATCCTTACTCGGTCAGAGTAATAAGTGCGAGGTTGTAACTCAAACATTAAGTTACAGGAAGACACGAATTGGCGGTAGGCCTTCCTGTCTCCGGAAAAGGGTTCAGGGGGGCAGACCTTTGGCTCTGGACGCTCTCTGGGTGGAGCGGCGTGTGCGTTCTGATTAACGCGGATACGGAGGGTCTCGTTCTCGACCCGTAGATCCTGCATGGTGGCTGAAAGTGTTTCGACCCTTTGTGAGAGTCCCACAAGATGTTGTGCTAGCTCCGCTGGATCCATTTACACGGGTTCCACTATTATGTTACGCCTATGGAGGATGAGGGGGTCGTGGATCGCAACTGCGGAGGCTTCTCAGTCAGTGAACCCTGGTTTCGCTCTCTTATTTATCAGAGAGTTAGGGTTTCTTGCATCACAGCCTTAAGTTAAACTAAACGCTGGTTTTAGAGTGGGATTATTACTTCATAAACCCTAACCCTGAGCACCAAATTAATAGGATATGCCGGGTAGCAGTTGGGAGAGACACCATTCAGTACAGCAAGATTCAGGTTCAAAAGCCAGCAGCAAGATTTTAAGCAAGTAGCTAGTAATGGATACAGTCTCTATGGAAGGTTGTGCAACTGCACTAGATACTTGCTGTTTTGAGGGTTGGTTTGGGAGCACAAGCTGTGGGTCCTATTGGGGTCCGCTTCCGGTCAGGGCAGCAGTCCAAGTACTGTGGAGGCAAAGGAGGGTCCCAGGAGACAGCAGGCATTCTAGCTCAATAGGGGAACGCCATGATGTCTCGTCTGGGTGCTTATATAGTGCTATATGGGTGTGGGGAGGAGTCACCAAACGAATCGGCGCACTTCCGCGTTCCAAGGTGGAACGCACCGGGCCTTCGAACCCGGAAGTGACGAGCGTGCACTCCACCATGGAACGCAGCAGCGATCCGAGACGCGGCTGGCACCCGAACTAAGGTATGCGGCGGTATCCGTTACACCTCTGTGGTACCGAGCAGAATAGAAAAAGTAGAAAAAAAGGAGGAAATGATTGGGCGGAGCTAGCAGTGACAGCTAGCTCCGCCCAACTGTTTTCTATTGGACGGGACCAGCTGTCATTACAATGAGAGCTTGTCGGAGCCGGCGGTCATATCAAAGCCAGCTCCGACAAGCTCTCATGATAGTTCAGCGTCCCCTGGTTACTAGGTAACCAGGAGACGCTGAACTGTCATTACACACTGAGAACCCGGCGGAGCCACTGTGATATCATGGCGGTTCCGCCAGGTTCTCAGTGTGTAATGGCAGTCCAGCGTCCCCTGGTTACTAGGTAACCAGGAGATGCTGAACTGTCATTACACACTGAGAACCCGGCGGAGCCACTGTGATATCATGGCGGTTCCGCCAGGTTCTCAGTGTGTAATGGCAGTCCAGCGTCCCCTGGTTACTAGGTAACCAGGAGATGCTGAACTGTCATTACACACTGAGAACCCGGCGGAGCCGCTGGGATATAATGGCGGTTCCGCCAGGTTCTCAGTGTGTAATGGCAGTCCAGCGTCCCCTGGTTACTAGGTAACCAGGAGATGCTGAACTGTCATTACACACTGAGAACCCGGCGGAGCCGCCGTGATATCATGGCGGCATCGCCGGGTTCTCAGTGTGTAATGACAGTCCAGCGTCCCCTGGTTACTAGATAACCAGGAGATGCTGAACTGTCATTACACACTGAGAACCTGGCGGAGCCGCCGTGATATCACAGCAGCTCCGCTGGGTTCTCAGTGTAATGACACATCAGCGTCCGTGGTTAGCTGCTAACCAGGGGACGCTGATCTGTCTCTGCATGCAAGTGGCCAGAGCCAACCGTGAGATGATGGCTGGCACCGCCAAGCTGTCAGTAGCAGGTTGTCGGCCAGCCGTTTCAGCTTCGGCTTTCACCTCGAGCCGAAGCATATGTCTTCGGCTCGACTGAA
>NW_017308723.1:140802-141391 GCF_000935625.1 Nanorana parkeri | reverse complement strand
TGTTTAGACCCCAGAGATTTCACCGTAGCCTCCCCAACAGTAAAAAAAAATAAATACAAAATTATTTAAAAATAAATAAAAAATTTAAAAGAAATTAAAATAAAAAAAGAAATTAAATAATGTAAATAATACAGCCGTTCTGGGAGTCGGTTTTTGAGTTTTACCGTGGGATTGATGCTATGAATATCGAAAGTGACCCACTAATTGTGCTATTAACGCTGATCCCTGGCTCCATAAAAAAGATAAAAAATGATATTTTAAGATTTGCTTTGGCGGAAGCCAGAGTAAGCATTTCACGATGTTGGAAATCTACAGAACCACCTTCATTTGAGAGCTGGGGGAAAATTATGGAAGAAATAAAATACATAGAAGAACTTAGTGCAAGAGACGCAGATAAGAAAGATAAACATGCCAAGACATGGGAGAAGTGGGAAATATATCGACAGGTAGAGGCATCCAGGACATAGATAATCCCCATAGATGCACATAACGGCATAGTAAAGTATATATTGATATACATTGATAGATGTTAAAGCAATAGACCTGTTCGGATGGTAGTTGGTGGATAGTATGATAGTTATTGGGGGAG
>NW_017308723.1:131502-140468 GCF_000935625.1 Nanorana parkeri | reverse complement strand
GGAGAATTATATGATCACATAGACACTATGGATTGGACTATTTAGTCACATGTAAAATAGAGTGGGAAAGACACGAAGTTAGTAGGGAAGGTGGGAGGTATTTGGATAAGGTTTAGAACTTAACAATAAATAGTATCATACAAATACACTGGAAATTCCCCCCACCCCTCTAAATGATGGTAGGAGAGGTAGTGGATTGATCGGGAGAGAAACTGTGTTTAAAGAGGATAATGTTATGGGAAATATGAGTAACCATATGTATGGATGGGAATGAAAGGGAATGTAATTAAATGGACTATTGGAAGCCCAGATTCTGGATCTAAACAACAAACTGGCAACATTGAGGAGCATAAACAACATGGAAAGAAGTCTGGACCTAACGCACCAGGCTGTGGTGGAGGGCGACCTAGATGGGGAGGAAGGGTCTGAGGAGCAGGATCCCGAGGTGGGTAGTCAGCCCTGACCTGATAAGCCCAATAAATATGCCAGGTTGCAGGATGTTGGGGATGTTAGTTCAGGGGTGACACTGCTGGATCACGATGCCTCCTCTATCCGCAGGGGGAGTGATACTGCCAGTGCCACAAGCCACTCCAGAGAAACAGCGAGAGTTGAGGGAGCTGAACAAGTGGTTCTGGAGCTGGTGTCGGAAGGAGTGCGTTGGTTTCCAGGAAAACTGGTCTGACTTCTCAGTCGGTTACCGGCTCTTCAGCCGCGACGGGCTGCATCTTAATGGGGAAAGTGCAGCACTTTTTTTGGGGGGGGGGATGGTTAAAAGACTGGAGGAGATTTTAAACTAGATAATGGGGGGGGAGGGAATAAAAATAAATGAAAATAAAATTAAGATTGAACAAGTAGATACGGGTACAATTAATACAGAGAGCAGTAACACAGGGGGGTGCAGAGGGCTCACTCCAGTCAACATAGTCAATATAGTGAATCCAATCGCCAAAGTCAATCAAATTCGTAGGGATCCACCAATACCAAGGTCAAATAAAAAAAGTAGTGGGGCGCAAGAAAGGGGTAAACAAAAAAACCATGCTAGTACAAAAAACAAATGTATGTACACCAATGCTAGAAGTCTAGCAAACAAAGTATTGGAGCTCGAAGTTATGCTACTCGAGGAGGACTTCGACATAGTGGGAATAAATGAAACGTGGTTAGACAGCACGCATGACTGGGCTACCAATATAGAAGGGTACAACCTGTTCAGGAGGGACAGGCTTGAGAAAAGGGGGGGTTTTAAAATAATCTAAATATACGGGACGATATCACGGCAGTGGGTGGCGAAGAAGTGGAATCCTTGTGGCTAGAACTAGATAGGATGGGTAATAGTCGCAAATTAATTGTGGGTATCTGCTATAGACCTCCGAATGCAGTGGAGGAGGAAGAGGGTCACCTTCACTCCCAAATAGAAATAGCTGGGAAGCAAGGTAATGTTGTCATGATGGGCGACTTCAATTACCCGGCATCAATTGGGCTAATGGAACCTCCAATTCGTCAAAAGCGGGACGTTTTATGAACCTATTGCGGGATAACTTCATGGATCAGATGGTTGAGGTTTCAACTAGGAGTAATGCCATCTTAGATTTAATAATTTCCAATAATGCGGAGTTAGTCGAAGATATTGCAATTGGGGAGACACTGGGTAATAGTGATCACAATATGATTACTTTTAATGTTGGGTACAGGAAAGAAAAGACGGAGGGGACTGCATTAGCTGTCCAGAAATACAAAGAATGTAATAAAAAATGTAAACATGTGATTCGGGCAAGTTAAAATAGAGTGCGAAAAACATATAGCCACAGCCAGTAAGAGAAACCCCAAAAAATTATTCCAATACATAAGCAGTAAAAAGGTAAGAAAGGAGCAGATAGGCCCAATAAAGGACGGAAACGGGAATCTAATCACAAACGACAGGGATAGGGCCGAGGTGTTGAATACCTTTTTTTCCCTCAGTATACACACAGGAAAAAAGCGGGTTTAATATAGATAAGAAGCCACTTAGCCAATCGCAAAATACATCACAGTGGTTGACGGAAGCAGGGGTTCAACATAGACTTGAAAAACCTAATGCAAATAAAGAATTAGGACCTGATAACCTGCACCCCAAGGTACTTAAGGAACTGAGCCAGGTTATAGCGGGACCGTTATTCCTCATTTTTAAGGACTCCATAATGACTGGTGGAGTACTGAGTGACTGTAGGAGGGCTAAGGTAGTACCGATATTCAAAAAGGGGTCAAGATGCCAACCTGGGAACTACAGGCCAGTCAGTCTTACATTCATAGTATGTAAACTGTTAGAGGGAATGATTAAGGATTACTTAGTAGAGTTTGTTCAGGATAATGGCATCGTAAATGATAATCAGCACGGATTTAGGAAAGAACAACCTACTTAGACTCTACGAAGAGGTGAGTAGAGATCTGGATAGAGGGAGGCCGGTGGATGTGGTATTTCTGGATTTTTCAAAAGCATTTGACACCACATGAACGCTTACTACACAAGCTGAGATCGATGGGCATAGATGAAATGGTGTGTATATGGATAGAGAACCTGGTACAGGAACGGGTCCAGAGAGTATCGATAAATGGCTCCTTTCAGCTATTCATGATTGAAAACAAACATAATAGAACAAAACAGATCCCTGCAGAGGATATGTTTAAATATACATAGCTTGTATGTTACTAAAATTCATATGGTCCAACATATCATGAGGTTATTCATTATTATCCAAGTGTGGTTACATTCGTGTATAACAAAATATTGTCCTAGGCGTAGCTTATCTTAATAGGCACCGACGCGTTTCGCAAATGGCTTCATCAGGGGACCCACTGGAGATGGAACTATTATTAAGAGTCGGCGGGTGACCCCACCGTTAGCTCCACAGCCTCCCTGGTTTGTTACGCCTGGGACCACCAAATCGTCCAGCCACAGTCACCCGAAGTAGTTTATTCTAAAGTGGGATGTTGGAAAACACTGTATTTTTAGTCCCTCTATTCCATGGGATCTAGTCGAGTATCAACTGTATTCTCGATGTCAGCTGTCAGTCCATCTCTACATTTTATCTATACGATCCATGTTACTTTGTTTATATTTTTGTTTTTTGTTTCTTAGTGTTTGCTCTTAGATGTGCCACGGTTCCATGTCATGTGATCAACCCACATTCAAATTATCCATAATAGTACTCAAACAGGTGTCTAGTGTTTGAGGTGAAAGGAAAAACGTGTGAAAGCAAACCAAATTAAAAAAAGAAAAGAAGAGAAATGGAAAGTAAAAAATGGGACTTCCATTATTGGGTGAAATATCTATGCATCTGTATATGTGCATGTACATATACATGCATACACATATAAAGTTACACAGTTTGAGTGATAGCTAGCGGTGTGTATCTATCTTACTAATGTAAGATCATTGATCATGTGGGATGTATCTAATCTATATAAGGTGTGAGTAGTTCAACAGAAACACAATGTATCAGTGATTGTATGTATCTTCAGAAAGTATAAGTCATATGTGTGTGCAGTGTATGAAGTGACGTGTCAAAAATCAACCCCCTATGTTTCCTGAACCTGTGAGCCCTAGTACTCATCCTATCGGTGGTTCTACCCTATCCCTATGTTCGCCAGGTCGGTTGTGTAGATCTATATATATATATCCCATAATCCCTACCGGTCAATATTTCTCGTTTAAATGAATCTGGCTTTCTTACCTGAGGCTGACCATGCGTCTCCGTGGTGATCTCCGCTGGACTAGCCTAGCATCAGCTCCCTCCCTATATACCCCTCGCCACCATGTCCCAACGCCGGACTTACAGGTTCCGGTCTCCGAGTGGCGGCGCGGACTCCCCAGGACGCATGCGCGAAATCACGGCGCAGGCGTCTGACGTCATCCCTTGCCAGTTTTGGACTCAGTTGCCCGGCATGTCAATCCGTAGATGACTTCCGGGTATGTGCACGCATTTCTGGTTGATTTTCAGGGGAGAGGATTCTTCCCCGTCCTGATAGAAGCAGCATATACAGGCTTCTATTTGCCTGTATTGTGCTTTGTCAGTCGCAATGTATTCGGTCCGTTCTCTGTGGCTGACTTTAGAGCTTTCTGTATCTAGGATCTATACCTAGGATCTAATAGTTCTATTCCGATTTTGGTTCTGTCTAGAAATATAGGGAAAGGGTAATGAGAGGTCGTTCTTTTAGGAGTCTCGAGGTCCCAGAATGTGACCAGTTCTCCCCCACATCACATTAAAATCAGCCAGGCATGTCAGCAGTACATACAACTATATCCAACATTCTATGTTCTTTGATAGTATAACAGCTGAGTAGTATTGCCGATATAAGTGACAATATGCATGTATTGAGAGCATATAGACCATCATCAATTCTTAAATACAATATAGTTCCTACTGTGGGGCTTTCTATTTTCTTCTAATTACTACATGCTCTATATCTAGATGTTTTTTTAGAAAAATATCTCGCTAAGTTTTGTTAAGGTATGATTATTCGTCCGAACTTTAATTCTAGATCAAATTGCCTATCCGGCTACATATATTAATTGGAAAAAGGTTCTGTCAATACTATTATTCTAAATGTTTGTTCTTGAAGTAAGTTTTGGTTGGTAATCACTGTGAGTACTTCCATATCTCATCTTGGTTTGTTTTCTATATTTTATGCTTAATTTAAATTGGTTCTTATCATTGCGCTGTCCATATCTATAGGGAGAATTTCTTCTTGCTTTCGTTCATAAGAACGACTTGTAGCTAAGTGTCTCATTCAGACCCGGGTAGATGGTGGATTACACATTAATGGGATCTCCACTAGGGAAGTCACAAGTGGAAAAAGATCTGGGGGTCGTTGTAGACCACAGGTTGAATAATAGCTTGCAATGCCAGGGCTTCTTCACAGTAAGAGCGGTCAGGGTATGCAACTCGTTGCCGCAAGCGGTAATCTCAGCTAAGAGTGTTGAATCGTTCAAAAAGCATTTGGACAATTTCGTTCAAAAAGCATTTGGACAATTTCCTCAGAGACCGCAACATACAGGGGTACAGGTAAACTTAGGAAGAAGATGGCACATGGACTCATCCACACTCATACACATGCAGATTCACATGCATACACTCTATAGGTTGGACTTGATGGACCCGTGTCTTTTTTCAACCTCAAATACTATGACATGGTCAGACCACGCTGTCCCACTTGTGTTGAATATAGTTTTATTGTCCTGTCCCAAATTTTCATTAGTGCCCTAACCAATGGAGGTAGAAGCCCCTGGATCAGCCTTTTCTGGGGACGAATCCATAGGATCGAGGTCAGTATTAATGGAGTAGCTGCTTGTTCAATAGATCTCCACAATTTGATTCTGGTTGAGGAAAACCAGTCTGTAATACGAGTTAAAACTGCTGCCCAATAATACAGCTCCATATGTGGAAGACCTGCTCCCCCATCCTGTCTATGCATTACTAATATATTATGTCTTAATCGTGGTGAAGTAGATCTCCACACGTATTTGATCATAGCTGCCCTCAAGGTTCTAAAATAAGATCTTGGAATCTTAATCAGAATAGTCTGAAATAGATAAATAAATCTTCGTAAGATATCCATTTTAATCAACTCCATCCTTCCCATCCACAAATGCATTTTCTGGCCCCAACTCAGAGCCGGCGTTACCACACAGGCAGCACAAGTGGCCGCTTGAGGGCGCTCTTGAGGGAGGGTGGAAAAACACCGCCTCCCTCCCATACACAGGCGCAGTGGCATGGACGGGGCTCTGAGCTTCAGTTTCCTATAGTCAGAGCCCCGCCCCCAGCTCCCTCTGCTGTGTGCTCTCTCCATATCCTGTTGGTGCTGTTCCTGCACTGTCCCGGCCGAGATATTTACATATGAATGGGCGGTGGTATTTGTCTACACACCTTCGCCTGTGTAGGCAAAAATCCTTGCACCGACCCTGCCCCAACTATTTAATCGATGCTGCATCTCCACCAATAATTCAACATAGTTCAATTCGAAATGTCTGACTCTCGTAGCGCCATATGCCCCCGAGGAGATTTAATGCCCTGCTCCCTCTACCTGAACGGGAACACAGAACGAATAGTCTCCCGCTCATGTGCAGGAAGCGAAACATCCATCTATTCAGATTTTGATGCATTTATACGATAATTACTTAATCGTCCAAACAGCTCTATTTCTTTTAACAATGATGGCAGGCTGATAAGGGGTTAGAGATATAGAGGAGCCAGTCATCAGCAAATAAACTCAGTTTGTGCATCCTATCTCCCACCTCCATACCCCATATGTTTTTGTTCATCCTAATAGCATTATTATTATTATAATACAGGATTTATATACCGCCAGCAGTTTGTGCAGCGCTTTACAATATAGGGAGGACATTACAATCGCAATACAAATCAAGACAAGATGGTAAGGAGGGCCCTGCCCCTGAGGGCTTACAATCTAAAAGGGAGGGGGAAGTGATACATGATGAGGTAGCTGTGTGGAGATGAATTGTTTGAGAACGTGATGGTTGAGCGGTTAGGTTGAGGTTGGATAGGCTTCCCTGAAGAGATGAGTCTTTAGGGAATGCCTAAAGGCAGTCAAGGTGGGCGACAGACGGACAGGTTTGGGGTAAAGAATTTCCAGAGGATGGGAGAGACTCTGGAGAAGTCCTGGAGGCGAGCATGGGAGGAGTTAACAAGGGAGCTGGAAAGCAGGAGATCTTGGAATGAGCGGAGCCGACGGTTAGGGTGATACTTTGAGACCAGGTTTGAGATATAGCCGGGAGCAGAGTTGTGGATGGCTTTGTAACTGATTGTTAATATTTTGAATTTTATCATTTGGGCGAGTGGAAGCCAGTGCAGGGATTGGCAGAGGGGGTTTGCAGACACTGAGCAGTTGGTTAGGTGAATGAGTCTGGCAGCTGCATTCATGATAGACTGAAGGGGGGATAGCCTGTGTAGTGGAAGGCCAATGAGGATGGAGTTGCAATAGTCAAGACGAGATATAACAAGGGAGTGGATAAGTAATTTTGCGGTTTCTTTGGTGAGGAAGGGGCGTATTTTGGAGATGTTACGAAGGTGAAGGTGGCAGGATTTGCATAGTGATTGGATGTGGGGAAGAAAGGTGAGGTCCGAGTCAAGGATGACACCTAGGACCTTGGCATGGGAGGAGGGGTGGATAGTTGTGTTAACAGTCTCAAGGAAGAAGTTGGGGGAAGGTGCACGGGCAGGAGGAAATATCCAGAGCTCAGTTTTCGAAAGATTGAGTTTTAAGAAGTGTTGAGACATCCAGACGGATATGTCGGATAGTAGATTAGTGACACGAGAGGACACAGGGGGTGAGTTGTGGAGTAGAAAGATATATTTGAGTGTCATCAGCATAGAGATGGTATTGGAAGCCATGTGAGGTTAGTAACTGACCAAGGGAGGTGGTGTAGATAGAGAAGAGAGGGGGTCCAAGGACAGAGCCTTGGGGGGACCCCTACAGAAAGAGGAAGATGAGGGGAGGAGTTAGAATTATAGGTGACACTATAGCTAAATGCTCCATAGCCAAGATATATAATAATGGCGAAAAGGGGCATCCCTGACGTGTCCCGTTATTTATTTTAACAGGTTGTGACAGTAAGCTATTAACCCTAATTCTCACAGTCGGACAAGAATAAAGCGCAACATTTTTTAACCTCCTCCATACCCCCTTCCCCACATCGCACTCCTCCACTCACCCCCACAATGCCCCCCAGATCAGCATTTATAACATCTATAGGATACAATTAACAGAAGCACCACAAAGTGTAATTAAATATTCCATATCGGACTGTCCCTTTAATCACTTAATACTGTCCCCCTTTTCTAGCATGGCGTGCGAACCACAGTCCACAAGTCCCCAACCTTTCAGAGACTAGTTCACCCAGGAGGTTGAGAAAAATAGATCAATCCTTTCTGGTATCCCCCTCAATCTAATATTGTTCCTGCGAGATCTATCCACTAGCCTCTCCATGTTTGTCTGTAAGGATTGAAGCTGTTTCTGATATTCTCGTATACTCGCACATAATGTTGAGTTGTTGGAAAGAAGTGGAGACAGTGTTTTCCAAGGTTTCTAGCCTTTCATGAAATTTCTGTAAGCTTGTATTAAGCTCCTTTAGATCTTTCCTATGTGAATCTTCCATATGTTGAAACATTGATTCCAAATCTCTTTTAGTTGGTAAGAGAGAAAGATACTCTGTAAACTCTGAATGAGTAGCCTCAGTAGCTACATCGGCCAAGTCAGGTGAACCCCCACTTTCCACCCAGGCGGGATTAATAGATGGTGGTGGCGTGCTAGCTGGGATAGATCCCTCAGATGTATCCTGGGATTCTGATCATCTATTTGGTGTTCTTTCATTTGAAGTCTGCCCAGACTTAGAAAAATAAGATCCAATAGTCGTGCCAGCAGCAGACCGTGCATCTACCTTCTACCTCTCTAAGTTTGCTTTTCCCCATCTTGGTTTTTTTTTATGGTCCAGAAAGAGATCAGGCAATAGTATATTTCAACCAACAAAACTGAGAGCCAACTCATACAATATTACAGTCATAATAGTATATTCGATTCAAGATAGATCCCTTGTTTTATATTCCAAAATGTCTACGGATCATGACTTCTGGAACAGCATATCGCTATTGGCCAAACTATAAGCCAGCGGCAACAATAGTCCTTGTCGCTCTAAACTGCAAGATATACCCCACTGTGTTTCCCGGGCTCCGTTGCCCCTCCTACAAGACCGGCTTGTTTGGTGCTGGCGGGAAGCTGGGGAGGAGATGGACGAACCTTTGAAAAAACACCTGCATTCAGGGGCGGGAGGGGGCGTAGGCTGCGCAGGCAGGCCCCTCGCCCACAGTGCGATCGCCTGCATTAGTGCCTGTGTTCCAGTCCAGTGCGATCCGCAAAAATGCTGCGAGCACTATTTTTGCAGATCGCACTGGACCGGAATGCAGGCACTAATGTGC
>NW_017308723.1:88988-131335 GCF_000935625.1 Nanorana parkeri | reverse complement strand
CACTTCTTCTCGGATCCCCGCTGGGGAGAGCAGCGGGGATCCAGAGAAGCGGCGGGAGGAGAGGACATGGCGATCTACCAGTGATCGCTACGCGATCACTGGTAGATCGCCATCGACCTTGTGGGCACCCCTGTTCTAGACCAACAATCGTTGATTGCTAGAGATAAAGGTAAAAAAAGATACAATGAAGAAGGAGAAAAATGTGGCAAGTTGTTGGCTAGAAAAATCCACCCAAGGGCATCTAACATTAATATAGCAAGAATTAAAGACGTAAATGGGAACATGCAGCACTCACTATCCTCAATAATAGAAGCCTTTTGAAAATATTACGCATCCCTATATTCATTACGAAGTAAATATGTAGATATGCCAATGGATAATTTTGCAAATAAAGTGAGGCAATATATAAAAAAGGCAGATTTGCCGATACTGAACTCTGAGGATGGTGAAAGGCTGGGTTCGCCATTTTCGGAAAAAGAAATAAAAGAGGCGATCTCCTCACTACAAATCGATAAGGCACCTGGCCCAGATGGGTTTACAGCTCGATTTTACAAACAGTTTGAGGGATCATTGGGCCCGTTTTTCACAAAGGCCTGTAATTCAGTCACCGAGAGTAGCCCATTCCCTACACAGACAATGGAAGCACATATATCTGTGCTTCCAAAACCTGGGAAGGACTTATCAGAATGTGGCCATTACCGCCCCATCTCTCTTATAAATATAGATTTAAAAATATATGCAAAAGTATTGGCCAGTAGGCTAAAAAGGTTATTGCCTAAAATCATCCATTTGGACCAAACTGGATTTGTGCAGGGAAGGGAGGCTAGAGATAGCACCACCAGGGTTATCAATTTAATTGAACTAGCGCAAAAGAGAAATATACCACTTTGTCTTTTGTCAATTGATGCTGAAAAAGCATTTGATAAGAGTAAACTGGACATTTCTCAGAGAATCCCTAGCACAAGCGGGAGTGGGAGAATTCTTCTTATCTAAAGTGATGGCATTGTATACACACCCAAATGCAAGGGTCAGAATCAATGGGGAGGTATCCACCCCCTTCCCAATATTCAATGGCACTTGGCAGGGATGTCCCCTCTCACCTTTATTATATGTTATAGTAATGGAACAACTAGCGGCATCTATTAGGAAGAACCCTTCGATTAAAAGCATGCCCACTATAACACAACAGCATAAAATATCACTATATGCGGATGATTTACTCCTTTTAATAACCTCTCCAATAATATCGATATCTAATATTCTTAAAGAGCTGAAGAACTACGGTGATCTGAGTAATTTCCAAATAAATCTAAATCTGAATTTTTAAATATATCCCTAACAGACAAAGTTAAAACTAATATAAAGAATAGCTACCCATTTAGATGGCAGGCCAAATATATTGTATATCTGGGGGTTAATATTCCTAACGCACTTAATACACTATATGCCATATAGTTATAGTTATAGATTGGATAGATAATATTTTTACTCAATTCCTTACTTGGAATAATCTACGACTGTCATGGATAGGCAGAATCAATGTCCTAAAAATGGATATCCTTCCTAAATGTCACGGTCTAGGGACCAGGGCACTAGGGTACGTGAGCTCCTGTGTTTGCGGAGTTGGTAGGAGTCACAAAGAGGCGGGATATCGGGGATGTAGGTCACAGGGATAGAGGAACAAATGGTCTGTGCGTTCTGAGGACGCACTAGAGGCGCAGAATCTAAGAAGGGCCAGGTATTCGACAGAGCCTCTAGTGGTGAGGATGATTGGCTGCTGGACACCTTCCAGGTTGCGGCCCTCTAGCGCACCCACACAGACGCAAGGGACTAGTTGAAGCAGCGGGGAACTGGATACAAACAGGTAGGGAAGAAACTTGTAACCAAGGAGGAGGAAGACAGGAAGAGGGAGAGAGAGAGAGAAAGTCTCAAGCAAAAGTGCAAACGCACAGCAGAACAGCAGAGTATACTGAAGAGAATAGATAAGCAAGGACACCAGGGAAGGGTAAGCAGCTTAGAGGCACACCTAGGAGCAGGAAGGTGCAACGTACAAAAGTAAACGAGATGTGCGTGGCACATGCATACAAAGAAGCAGGATAAACAGAGAGAAAAGTACACAAAGAAGCACAAAAGGGATGTATGCACACAGGGGTGTGCAGACAAAGATGAATCCAACACAGCCACCAGGAAAGAGAGGAGCACAGAAATAAAGGGGTGACAGCAAAGCAAAGGAAGATACACCGGAAGGTAAGTGACGGAGTAGAAGTACACCAAGCAGTAAATAGGAGGAAGCAAACAGACAAAGACTGGAGAGGGAAAACACAGTAGAAGTAAGGCAATGAAGGCAGTTTGGAGAGGCGCACAGGTGAAGGCAATTAAGGTCTGCAACAATATACTAAAAGGAACCACTGAAATACTATAGTAGGGGTGCAAGGAGCAAAGCAGGGGATAACGCCAAACAGGGATATCACCTGGTAGTGGGGAGCTAAAAGGCACAGGGATCCAATAGCAAGCGCAGGGAATAGGATCCCTGGGGTAGTCAGAGACACAAGGGGTACGGAACAAGGCAAAAGACTTGTTGCTCGCACCAAGAGCAGCAAGTGAGGAAGTCCTAAATAGGGGAGAAGGAGAGCAGATTGGCTGCAGCCTTGTGAGACACCATAGGCTGACAGCCCAGAAACAGGGGGCAAAGTGAAAATCCGGCACGGATTTCCGGATATTGTGACACTAAAATATTATATAGACTCCAGACAATACCCATTTCCCTGCCAGAATCCTTTTTTCGGGAAAATAAAATCAGCAGCAATTAAATTTATATGGGCAAATAAAACCCCTAGAATAAGTGCAAAAGTCCTGATGAGATCAAAACAAAGAGGAGGATTGGGAATCCCGGACTTTGCACTCTACCATAAAGCAATCTTAATATCCAGACTATTGGACTGGATACATATGGGCCAAGATAAAGGTGAAGTAAAATTGGAGGCTGATATTTCCCCAGTACCTCTGAGGGATCTACCCTGGCTGTCAGCGGAGAGTAGACCACAGATGACAACCTATCCTTTCTTGGTACAATCGGTGCTACGAATATGGGACAGGCACGCAACTAAATATAAATTATCATCAAGGCCAGGGCCCTTGACTCCTATTCTGGATAATCCACAATATCCGCCAGGTATGCAACCAATATCACTACTAGACACAGAGAATACTCCACATATACAGGTGTGGCAAATATTAGAACCAGGTAGAGAAGAACTGAAAATGGCTTTAAGACCAGAAAGACAGACTCATGGGAAGTTATGGTTGGAGGCAGTACAACTATCAGATTATATTAGACATCTTAGGACATATAAAAATCTCAATAGGGCATTTACTCCATTTAAGAAATTGTGTGTATCAGAAACAACGGTCACCCACACTGTCAGTGGTGTATGGTATATTGAGGGTAGAGGAAGACAAGGGACATACTAAATATATGAAAAGATGGGAACAAGATATGAGGAGAGAGATATCAGATGAAGAGTGGTGAAGAATATTCAATATGACACATAGCTCGGTTATATCTTCCTTTCACCAAGAAAAGAACTACAAAATAATATCTAGATGGTACAGGTGCCCAGAAGGTATCAGACATATAAACCCAGACTTAACGGATAGATGTTGGAGATGCACACTAGAGGAGGGGACTTACTTGCATATTTGGTGGAGTTGTCCTAGATTGCAACCGTTCTGGGAATCAGTATTTGGAATATACAAAGCCATAGAGGCAAAACATTTTAGAAAAGATCCCCTAATGGCTTTATTGTCATTGATACCTGGATCCCCAAAAAAGATAAAAAGCGATATCCTAAGATTTGTACTGGTTGCAGCTAGAGTGTGTATATCGCGGAGATGGAAATCAATGGCACCACCTACATTAGAGAACTGGGCTAGTACAATGGAAGAAATAAGATATTTGGAGGAACTAAGGGCAAAGGACCTAGATAAAAAGGAGAGTTTCCATAAGACCTGGGGAAAATGGGAAATGTATACGCAGATGGAGGAATACATGCAGGCGTTAAGAGAAGGATAGAGTCGCGAAAAGGGACATAGAAAGGATGGAATAACAAATTAATAGAAGAGTAATTAATATATGGCCAAGAGTAAAGGATTGAACTACGGATAGAAGTAAAAGATATTAAGGTAGATCTTTGACCTGTATGAGTGGTAGAATCGTAAGGAGGGATGAATGTCGTCTGGAGGAAAGGGAGAAGAGGATAAGATGAAGGGAAGGTAGAAAAGGGGAGAGTGAACAATGGGGGAATGATGAAAGGTAAAATTGAGGAGGAATCACATAAGGGTTGTATATGACACAAGATGTGAAGGGTACCAATTAGGTTACATGTGGAACAGGAGTATAATGAAGGAAGGGAGGGGGGACACCGGGATATATATGGGGGGAAGTTAAAGGGGTAAAGTGAATGTGGTTAGGCACATACTTGGTTTGGTAATGAAACACGATTTTTGGAGTGTTTTTTTTTTTTTCTTCTCGCAGAAAGAATAAGAACACTAGTATTAAAAGGGAAGATGAGAGTAGATTAGATGACTAAGGTAAGCACACATCACGAAGGGAATAGATTGTCTATAAGACAAATTAGAAAAAGAGTAGAGTGAATACACACAGAGGAGGAGGAAGGGATGAATTGAAGTTGAATATGGGTAGATAAAATAGCACTAAAGGGGTATAAAATTTTAAATTTCCTCCCCCTTCCCCAGAAGAAGGTGTGAGTAGTAGTAGTAGGAATGCTGGAGATGTCCTTGAGCTGGAGAGAGTCCAGCGAAGGGCAACCAAACTCATGAAGGGGATGGAGGACCAGAACTATGAGACAAGGCTACTAAATTTAAAAATGTTCACGCTGGAAGTAAGGCAATTAAGGGGGGATATGATTTTCTTGTACAAGATGTTCAATCGTGACAGCAACATTAGCAACAAACTCTTTAAGATGAATTCCGTAACAAAGACTAGAGCCCGCCAGGGGAGAAGGGGGTTCTTCTCAGTTCGAGCGGCTAGGATCTGGAACTTTCTGCCACAAGCAGTGATTTCAGCAAGTAGTGTGGAATCATTCAAGAAGCTTTTGGACGATTTCCTGAGAGACCGTACAGGGGTACAGGTACTCTTAAGAACGAGATGACTCAGGGACCTATAAAAACACACACACGCACGCAATAGGTTGGACTTGATGGGCTTATGTCTTTGTTCAACCTCAAATACTATGTAACTATGTAACTATCTCAACATCCAAGTCTTTTCATTTATAATAGCTGTTTGGCATGACTGAAGCCAAAGGAGCGAGCATGGACATAGCATATCTAAAGATGAATGGGGATGGCGATCTTTTCCCTACTAATGAACAGTACAGACAAGCAGTGGGGACATTGCTATATATTGCAACAACTACACGTCCAGACATTGCAGCAGCCATATCCCTTTTTTGTAGACGCGTTAGTGACCCACATCAAAGTGACTGGACATCAATCAAAAGAGTCATAAGATATCTGAAACAAACAAAAGACTTGAACCTGAAGCTGTCTGCAAACAGTGAATTGAACCTCATAGTATGATATGTTGACGCTGATTGGGCAGGTGACCCAAATACTCACAAATCTACAAATGGTTATCAGTTCAAATTAGAAAATAGTTCCATATTTTGGTCCAGCAAGAAGCCAATCTCAGAAGCTTTGTCTTCTACAGAGGCAGAATAAATTGCTGCTGACTATGCCAGTCAAGACGTTGTGTGGTTACGTCAATTGCTTGAAGATCTTGGAGAACCAATGTCCCAACCTCCAGTCTTATATGAGGACAATCAAGGGTGCATTAAACTTGCTTCCAGTGATGAGATCAACACAAGAACCAAGCATACTGATGTCAGACATCATTACACTCATGATTTAGTTGAACAAAAGGTGATTGAGCTTACATATTGTGAGACTGATAACATGATTGCTGATGTTTTTACAAAACCGCTTACAAGAAACAGGTTTATAGAATTAAGATCCAAAATGGGATTGACATAAGGAGTAGTTGTTGAGTGGGGGTGTTAGAATACACAGTATCTATTGCGACAACTACTGCAGTATACAATTTCGGTCAGTAGATGGCAGTGTTTATAACTTCTGTTATATCTATGGTATATACTCTGTTGTATTGAATAGGAGGCTGTGCTGGGTCTCAGGAGGCTGTGTGGAGTCTCAGGAGGCTCTGCAAGGTCTTAGGAGGTTGAGCAGGGTCTCGGCTGTGCAGGGTCTCAGGTGGTCTGTGTGTAGTCTCAGGAGGCCGTGCAGGGTCTCAGGATGGCTGTGCAGGGTCTCGTGGGCAGGTGTGGGTGACACTGTTTCAAGAAGGTATGCGGGTGGCGCTGTAACTTGGCACTGCAGTTCACAGGTGTTTAGACCCCCTTCCTGGCCAGGCCATTTTTCAGTATTTAGCGCTGCAGTGCTTTGACTGACATTTATTCCGTCATGCAACGCTGTACTGAAATGAATTTTAAACAATTTTTTGGGGACAGATAGAGCTTTCTTTTGGTGATATTTAATCACCACTGGAGTTTTAATTTTTTACTATATTTCAGAAAATTTACTGAAAATATTGACATTACATTGTTAGGAAACAATTATTATTACCCAATTTTTTGGTAAAATATAAAAAGACGGGGTCACATCGGGTAAATAGACACCAAACATGTCATGCTTAAAAATTGCGCGCACCCGCGAAATCGCAAAAAACTACCATACCCAAAATTGACCATATGCGACCCTTTAAAAGCTTTTACCGCTCATCAGTTTAGTGTTATCAGTGATTAATGGACCTAAGATTATTGCTCTCACTGCGATGTTCGCAGCGATATGTAACATGTGCGGGGTAATGCGCGCAATCGTCGTTTTTGCAGGTATGCGCACCCGACGCATTTTTGCATGCGTGTATGCATTGGTTTGTTTACCGATCTCCCACTGATCCCCTGTCATTGGGGGCCGGTGGGGGGGGGGGGGGGGGACATGGGTCGGCAGCTCATACAAGCGATGTATGTTAACAGGCATCGGTGCCTGTTCTTAAAGTTTGGTGTTTCCCGCTGGCGCGCGCCATGTATGTTTGCATGCGTGTATGTATGGGTGGGGACTTTTAAAAACATTTTTGTTTTTTTATTCTTTTTATGTGTAACTTTAAATTTTTTTGGGGGGGACTTTATTTTTTTTTCCCACTAAACTTTATTGCTATCATATACGGGGGCTAATAAAACCCCCCTATGTGATAGCAAAATATGAGACATGTCCTCTTTATGGAGACATCAGCGGTCTCCAAGACCCCTAATGTCACCTTGGACCCCCCCAAAAAAGCTGATGAAGCACAGATCTGCTCCATCAGCTTCTTTCCAGCTTCTGAGCTGGAGAGTGACACAAGAATGCGGAAGTGATGTAATATACATCACTTTCGCATTATGACACCGGAGAGGGGACCGGAGGGAGCTCGTATACCGATCTCCCTTTGATCCCCTGTGACACAGGCACCATGCTGACCCTGGGCTCGCACCAGCACAGCGGAGCCCGGGACCAGCGGGACAACAGCGAGGGGGGGGGCACCGCCGAGGGGGACACACACACCGATCGTTACCCCATACAAGTGATCCGCCGGCTCCATAGCCGGCGGATCGCTTGTATGTTAACAGGCATCGCTGCCTGGTTTTATATGTCGGGCATTTCCCGCTCACGCGCCTAGCGGCGTGTCCGAGTGAACGTCTAAAGACGCCCGCTCAAATCTAGAGAGCTCCTGGCCGGCCGGGAGGTAGTTAAAGAAGAATTAATGTCTCCATTTTTTTGCCTATATCTACTGCTAGCAAGCAGTAGATATATGCAAAATAAAAAAATTGTCAAATAGACAATTACTTACCTGTTCCAAACGGCCCGTGCAGGAGAAAGTGTAGGCGGGCCCATGCGCAGTTATGATCACAGGCGGGAAGAAGAGGAGAGACTCTGCAGTGCCGGCACTCTCCACGCTGGAGACTCACAGATTGTCAGCAGTTACCTTACAGGCTGTAATCGGCTGCAGCCCTGATCACAGTTCCTCCTCATGCCGACAGATCGTTTCTGGTATTCCACCAACCCAAACTCCTTTTACAAACATTTCCTTGAGTATGCCACCTTTTAGGCATATTGACCATCGCAACCAAGTCACACCTCAGGTCGCGGTACGTAGGGGGGCTTACCCATGGTCGTGTCCAGATATATATACACACACATACACATACACATACACACTGTTATTTCCATTAAAATGTTTTGCCTCTTGATCCGATAATCTTCTTCCTTCCACTGGTTTCCAGCAGTCCCTTCAGCGCCGGTGCCTGTTAATGATCCAGTGCAGACTTCTGTGTCCCACGGAGTCTGTCTGCAGTGCACGCTCCCAGCTGCATGCATTCACTTCTACTGAGTTTCTCTTCTTCTCCCCACCGGTGATCATTACTACGCATGCGCCCGCCTACACTTTCTTCTGCACAGGCCGTTTGGAACAGGTAAGTAATTGTCTATTTGACAAGGCCTTAGGCCAGGGGTTTGCAACCCGTGGCCCCGGAGCCGCATGTGGCTCTTTTATCCCTCTGCTGCGGCTCCTTGTCCAGGGACCTGAGGCTGTGGGGGGGGGGGTCCAGTAAAGTCCAGTCTTGGGCACCCCCCCTGGTGGAATATGCGGCAGTGCAGGGTCCCGGGGCCCTCACATTCCACCCCATTCACAAAGTCAGATAGAAGTGACATTTCTGGACCGAACAGCTGTTCCAGGGCAGATCGGTTCTCCTGCACATACCATCTGCGATGCCAATCTGCCCTAGAACAGATGACAAAGCATTGGAATGTTTGACCTATTGGCGGTCACACATTCCACCGCCAAAAAACTGGGCAGGATTACATTGACCAAGTGACCGATCACATATTCCAACCTAGTCACAAATTTTGATAGAACAGCGGCCCTGTCAAATCATTTAATCAGATAAATAGATTATAATAGGCAACATAACAGTGTAATGTTCCCCATTTATAATTAATTTTTCGAATTAAATGAAATAACAGCTGTTAGGATCCAGAGCGCCTCCAGGTTGCGATGGAGCTAAGCCCTCCAGTTCCTGGGCTCACCTGCAGGATTCACCACTGGGTGGTGCTGGTACCTGCAGCTCCAGTGCTCACCTGTGGGTGTATCCCAGCTGCCAGGAATCAGCCCATTACCTATTGCTTCCTGGGAGGGTATTTAAACCCTCCCTGCAGTCTGGACCTTGGCTCAGTATTTCGTTGCCTTCCCCAGTTGCCTGAGTCCTGAACCCTGAGACCCTGATGCCTGTTTGCAATCCTGAACCCTGTTTCCAGTGTTACCTGTTGCAGTCCTGAGACCCTGATGCCTGTTTGCAATCCTGAACCCTGTTTCCAGTGTTACCTGTTGCAGTCCTGAGCATTTATACCCGTTTGCAGTCCAGAGCCCTATGACCTGTATGCAATCTTGTACCCTATCTCCTGTTTGCTGTCCTGAGCCCTGTTTCCTGTGTTGTTACACCTGTTGTATGTTATAGGTGTAGGGGGTCACATTATTGGTTTGTGCCTGTACCCAGCACTGCGGGCCTGACCGGCAACGCGGGGCTCCACGATCTGCTGGCGGCACTGCCGACCCGCACAGACATGCGGGCGATGATGGTCCAACTGGCAGCTACGCTCCACACAGACCTGGCGGAGGTGCGCACAGACATACAGAAGCATGACCACCGCATATCTGTATTAGAAGAATCTGACCGCTCCATGGCAGACAGGATGTCCACTTTGGAGGCCTCTCTACAACAACAGAAAGCCCACATGATACAGCTTCAATTACGCCAAGAGGACTCTGAGAATCGCAACCGTCGCAATAACTTGCGGTTGCAGGGGATCCCTGAGGCTACCAGTGGCCCTGACCTCAAAGCGCCGGTTACTGCTATCTTCAACTCCGTGCTAGGTAAGCCCCCGACTGACCTGATTGAGATCGACCGGGTACACAGGACCCTCGGCCCGCGAGAGGCGGTTGAGGCGAGGCCGAGAGACGTTCTCTGCAGGATACATTTCTACGGGATAAAGGAGGAAATTCTGCACCAGGCCTGGCGCCACGGCACGGTCGATTTTGATGGGGCGGATGTCCTCATCCTGCCGGATGTCTGCCCCCAGACTTACTGCCGTAGACTCCTGAAACCCCTGACGGACATACTGCACTCCAAGGGGATACCCTATCATTGGGGGTATCCATTCTCGGTCCTTATTGGAAGGGGCGACCGTTTCTTCCGGCTGGTGCCCCCCCCCCCCCCCAAGGGCCTGACTTGGCTGTCTTCCTGGATTGCCCGGATCTGTCCTTACCCGACTGGCTGGAGATAGCGGCCTCGGAAAGCCCTTCGTCTAACAACACCAGACTCTCTAGACCTCAACGACGCCGTGGAAGTCGCCCTAGATCGGTCTCTCGGGCATCCCGGAGGGGACACCCCTCTGACCCAGAGAGTTGAGCGATCGGTGGGCTAACACCAGACTGGATATATGACCTTTGGTCCCCTCCTTTGACACTACTGCCCTCCATCACCTAGGCCTCCCCTGTGGGCAGCTATGGTTCTGGCTGCGTGAAGTATCCAGCAGAATGCCCCATGCCATCTGATTATTTCACCTGCTTAGCTGATGTTCCTGTGATACACTCCTGGCCCTGGGAGCCTACATGCGTCAACGTTATACTTGTGTAGACATTTATCAGTGTCCCAGCTCTAAATATGTTTTTCTGCTCGTTACCACCCAGCTCCTCCTGGTGGATCTGCTGGACTGGGCGCGCGCCACTTGAATTGTCTGCACTGATGGGGATTGTTGAGCTGGGTAGGGGGCCCCTGGGGGTTTTCTGGTTATGCGGGGGCCCGTACCCACCTACATCATTATATGTGTGTTCCTGGGTATATGGCTCCCCAACGTGCCTGTTCTTTGGGGTGTGGGGACTGTACTGCGGCTAGGTGTGGCAGGGGGGAGCCCTGATCTGTCGAGTCCGATGGAGGGGCCTGACTTGTAGTTTTGCAGGCTTGGGGGCTACCCGCGCCAGACCGCCCACTCTGTTGGTGGGTGCGGGGTGTGATTTGTTTCCCGGATATGTAAGCCGTGTTCAGCGTGTTGATGTTACTCATGTTCCCCTTGGTGTTGAGCTTCTATTTGGCTCAGACTAATGGCTGGAGAGTTATGCTGGTTGATGTTAGAAGGCGGGCACATCCCTGGAGGTACTTGTTATTGTGCCTAACAGGGGACATGTTTCTATAGTCGTTTCTGGATGGACAGGGGCGGCCTTGGGGTCAGTATGGTTGTTGTTGCTACTATGCACTCCCGGGTCTGCGTCCCTCTCTACTTCTGTGTTCAGCCTCTTCCCCCAATTGTGGGGTGTTTCCTCTCCGTGTTGGAGGTAAAATATTGGAACACCCGTGTCGTGTATGTGTTTTGTTCCCACTCGAAGGTCAGGAAAGCTCCCACCTTGGAGTGGTTTCTATCTGTGCTCTTTCCCCTCTCTACTCAACTCCCTCTGTACTCTTGCTTTGGTGTCTGTGTTTCTTGTGCTTATCCCCTGCTCTACCCCTGGTGGTCTCGGGCCAGGATACCCCCAGGTACCTCAGACTGTGGGCCTGCCTCGCCGGGCGGCGCCCTTGCCCTGACAGTCCACCCGACGCACCCAGCTAGCGTCTGATACGTAAAGCAGCCGACCATGCCTGAGCTGCGGGTCACCTCCTTTAATGTCCGTGGCCTACGAGTCCCTGAAAAGAGATCTTGCCTCCTGGATGAGCTTTGGCGCTCTAGGACCCAGGTGGCCTTTGTACAGGAAACCCATTTCATGGTGGGACGTGTCCCGAAACTGGGGAGCCACAGATACGCGACGTCTTACCATGCCCCCTCCCCTGATTCTAAATCAAGAGGGGTGAGCATAGTTCTGGCCAAATCCCTGTTGTGGACTTACGCTGATCAATATGCTGACCCTGAGGGATGGCTGTTGCTTGTCAAGGGGGCTATACATGGGCGGGCGGTGACCTTTGTTGCGATATATGCCCCTAAGTCAGGGCAGATAGACTTCTTAGAATCAGTGTGGTCACGAATGCTGTCCTTTGCTGAGTGGCTATGGGTGATGGGAGGAGATTTTAACCTGGTGTTCGACCCATCCATGGATTCGTCTAGGGGACTCTCCCAGATCACACATGCCCAGAGACGACGCATCAAGCGATCGATGTATGACTTACAGTTAATTAACCCCTGGCGAATAAATGACCCTAAGGGTAGAGACTACACCCACAATTCGGCCCCCCATCAATCGTATTCTAGGATTGACTTCTTCCTCGTACAACATGAGACGCTCCACCTTGTAACAGCGGCCTCCATTGGTACCTCGACTTTGTCGGACCACTCTCCCATACATATAAGTTTAAATATCGGGGGAGAAAACAGACCGCCGCTCTCCTGGCGCCTTAATGAATCCCTGCTGCAAGACCTTGCCATTGCCACTGAGGTCCAAACGGACCTGACTTGTTATTTCCGGGAAAATAGCTCCCCGACACAGGACCCCCTGACTCTGTACGAAGCACACAAGTGTGTGATAAGGGGTACCCTTATCAAGCTGGGAGCCAGACGCAAACGTATACGACAGCAGAGAATGGACGAATTATATGCCCAACTTCGTGAGCTAGAACTGCGCCACAAGGTAGCGTTAGATACTGACACGTTGGCATCCCTGGCGAGAACGAGAGCCGAACTCCATTAGCTCCTGATGGACAGAGTGAAGGCCCAGTTGGCCAGATCCCGCCGCTTGTTCTATGAATATGGGAACAAGGCCGGTCGGATCCTTGCCAACGCCCTGCGGGACTCTAGGTCTCGCAACTTCATTCCGTCCATTCACTCGGGGTTCAGGTTCGATGGTATCACGGTCCTCAGATATAGCGGCACACTTCCACTCATTCTTCACTAAACTGTATAACTTACAATCTCGGTAAGACCCTCCTGTCCAAGAGGCAAGAGTGTCGGAGATCAGGGACTACTTGGCCTGCTCTGGCGCACCGCACCTCTCCGAGTCTGACGTTCAGGCTTTGGAGGCCCCGAAATCCCCATCTGAGTTTGACTGCGCTCTATGCGACATGAAGCCAGGCAAGGCCCCTGGCCCTGATGAGTTAACCCTCACGTATTAGAAGCAATATCGGGAGCAATTAGGCACACACTTTATATCTGCCTTCAACGCTATTCTAGAGGACAGACCCATGCCTCGTTACTCTCTGAGAGCTCATGTTACGGTTATCACCAAAGAAGGAAAATACCCTCTGCAATGTGCCAGTTACAGACCCATATCATTGTTGAATGTTGACCCGCATCCTGGCCTCACGTTTGCTTCCTTTTTTGCCAGACCTTGTTAGCCGCAACCAAGTGGGCTTTGTCCCTGGCCGTGAAGCCAGGGACAACACCATAAGGACCCTCAACGTGATCCACCTAGCCCGGTCCCTTCCACGGCCTCTTCTTCTGCTGTCCCTAGACGCGGAGAAGGCTTTTGACAGGGTCGACTGGTCGTTTCTGAGGGAGACGCTTTCACACATTGGTCTGGGGAGTAACATGAGGCGCTGGATCACCGCTCTCTATACTGAGCCCACGGCAATGGTCCGGGTCAACGGGGTCCTCTCGGAACCGTTCTCCATCACGAATGGTACACGCCAGGGATGCCCATTGTCGTCTCTTATATTTATCCTCACTCTGGAGCCGCTCCTCAGGAGGATACAGGCTTCAACGGACATTCAGGGACTGGAGGTGTCATCTGGGCACCACATAGTCGCGGCCTATGCGGATGATTTGATGCTCTACGTCTCACGCCCCGAGATAACGTTGCCTAACGTTATGCGGGAACTAGACATGTACAGACGACTAGCGAACTTCAAATTGAACTTTAGCAAATCTGAGGCGCTAAATGTCTCTATTCCTGACGCTCGTGTACGTGTCCTCCAGACGGCCTTTCCGTTTAGATGAGCGTCCACACATATCAAATATCTGGGGGTGGCTATCCCCGCTGACATTCGTGAGACGTTCTCTTTAAATTTTACACCCATACAGAGACGCATAGAACAGGACTTGAAGAATTGGGACCGCCCCACGTTTACATGGATGGGTCGAAATAGCATCTTGAAGATGACCATACTACCCAGGTTGCTCTACCTCTTTCAGACGTTGCCCGTTACTGTACCCGCTGTGTTCCTTAAACAGATAAGATCTGGCTTCTTTAATTTTCTGTGGGCGAATAAGCGGGCTCGCTTGCGCCACCAGATCCTGTCCAGAAAGAGGGAAGCAGGTGGTCTAAGTTTCCTTGACCCCTCGCTGTACAATAAAGCTGCCCACCTATCTGTAGTACTAGATTGGTAGTCTCACTTTGAACTGAAATTGTGGGGGGCGTTGGAACAGGAGGGATGCCAGATGCCCCTGCGAGGCATACCTTGGATAGCTCCAGCACTGCCGCTGACCTCGTGGTCGAACCCGATGGTTCGTGACACAATGGGAGCGATAGCAAAGACAGTCCTCTCCCCGGGCTTCACTCCCCCCACATCTCCCGTGACCCTGGTGGTAGGGAACCCCAGTTTCCCTCCCGGAATGCATAGTCCACTAGCCAGAGCCCTGACTTTGACGGGCAACACCAGGGTGTGTCACTTCCAGGAGACGGGTCAGTGGAAACAGGTTGCCCAGATCCAGGCCATTACGGCTTCCCCGATGCGTTTGTGGTGCACACTACAGATGCGGCACTTTTTATGCTCCTTCTCCGAGGGGCCTGGCCCTAGACGGCCGCTGACTGAGTTTGAGACACTGTGTCTGCGGGCAGAGCCACTCAGACACTCCCTGGTGTACTTGATGAATGGTTTGCGTAGCCCTCCTGACCCGACCCCTCTGTACTTCATTAGACAATGGGCCTCGGATCTGGATCTAACTCTCAGTCCCGCACAGGTGGAACAAATACCAGGAGGCCGGGTATAAACTCTTAACCAGATGGTGCAGGGTGCCCTCGACCCTTCATGTCATGTACCCATCGGTCTTCCCGTTGTGTTGGCGCTGCGAAACAGAGGTGGGCTCCCTGCTACATGTCTTCTGGGACCGCCCGAAGGTTCAGCCGTTCTTGGTCAGCATTGCCTCTGCAATAGCGGATATCACTGGACATGCACTACCCTTCACCCCGCCGGTCTATCTTCTCCACCTGGCATCGCTCTCTCGAAAAGCATATAAACGCTTGCTGCTGATTCACCTGCTGAACGCAGCCAGAGCCTGCATACCAGCTTTATGGCGACAAACCCGCTCTCCTTCCATGAACATGTGGGCGAGGCGGGTGGAGGAGATTAGACTGATGGAGTCGCAGTCCAGATATGTGGCTACCTGGGGAACGTGGGTCATGTTCAGGGGCTCGGCAGCGTGCGGGGAGGAGGCCGGAACTACCCAACTACACCACCCACTCTGTGGGGAGTGTAAGCACACTGGGGGTGGGATGACTGGAGGCCACCGGGGCGTGGGACTTCAATCTACACTTTAATTCCTCATCTTTCTGCGTTTCTTTCTGCTCTCTTTGTGAGTCAATGTTTGTATCTTACAGTCTTATATGTGCTGTTTGGGGGTGATCGTGTGCGGGATGGCCTCCCATATAGTGGGGCTAAGCCTGACCACTCACCTCGACATTCTGCTTTCTTTGATTTTGCTATTTGTGTGTTGTGTTGGTTTATTTTGGTTTACCATAAAATGTCGGGAAGCCAGACTCTAAACACTCCGCATTTGCCTATCTTGTTTGCCATCCCAACAACTATTCCCCCGAAAGCAATCAAGGGACCCCATTTCTGGCTCATTTGTTGTACCTCCTTAGGGCTTTTTGATTAGCAGTCAATATATTGTCAGAAATTTAGCAATAACTTTGTACTGCTATACTCTATGCAATATATGTGAATCTGTACAAAGTATAGTTTTATATGACTGTCATCCTTATGCTTTTCAATAAAAATATAATAGTTAAAAAAAAATGTAAAAATGTGAAATCTGCGCTTGTGGAAGGATTGGGTGTAAAAGCTGCTGCGCTATGGATTTTAAGGTGAAAACAATAAAATAATGAGTGAGCAGCGCTATAGGTACTTTATGTGTAACACGTATATTAATTGTGCTAAATCTTTCCAGTAATTGAGTGTAATCCCTTTTTCAGGGATATTTAAATGTGTAAAGATTGTTTTTAAATAAATAAACAAAAAATATGTGGGCAAACTGCTATCAATGTTAAGTGATCTCAGTGTCACCACGTAACAATACCCTTAGTTGTTAAGAAGAAACAGATAAGTGCATCATGAATAAAAATCCACCGTGTAGCTGTATGTCAGCAAACATAATCAAATCCTGTTCAATAATCAGTGATAATTCATCAAATAAAGTTCAATTGTGATAATAGTGCGTAAAGTCCAAAGTAGAATAATACAATTGAAGCCCAAACAGAAGTATTTCAACACTGCTATGCAAGTGTCCACGAATCCCCCTCTGGGGTGTGCACTCACCCCACTGTTTGTGGAAATTAAGCAGTGTAGATGAATCTATACGTCCACATTCAAGGTATTCTATCCGGCAGTATCCCGTCACTCGAGCATTTGTGGGATCATAAAATAAAAACTCCTCATGGTGTGGCAAGTATACGTGTTTATTTAAAAAAAACATAGAAAACTCACAGTTAAAACAGCAAAGACCGGCCGGTCAAACACAGCGCCAAATCCAGCGTCCGCAAAGCATGTACTTCCTGATCGTGGTATCACATGGAATAGGCCCGCCCCGACGCGTTTCGTCACAGACGACGTCCTTTAATATAAATCTCTCATGAGAGATACCTTACAGATGGGATCACTCCAAGGAGTCTCAGATGGGATGTTCCACACACTGCTGGCGTGTTCAGCTCTGCATGAGCCAACTGCGCATGTGCATAGGCAAGTTCACACGCTTCTTAAGCATAGAAACACGAGCATGCTGATTCTTCACTATTTCTTCATAAATATCGCAAACACGCGCAACTGGAGCATATGTTTAAGCAGCGTGTTTGCGCGCGACTGATGTTCCTATCATTCTGTATTGTCCAGAGGTGTTGACGAAATAATAAGCAGATAAGCAGATTCCACCTCCAGCCCAGCTTCCATCAGGTTTCCTTTCAGCACTATCTGGAGTCTCTGGGCCCTCAGCATCTGTCACTTGCTGAGGTGCATACCAGATATCCAGTAGTATCTTGGGCCTCTAGGCCCTCAGCATCTGCCACATGCTGAGGCCCAAGCCACGCATCTGCAGTATCTTAGGCCTCTAGGCCCCCAGCACCTGCCACGTGATGAGGCCCAGGCCAGGCATCTATATCAAACAGACCTCCTCCCATGGAGGGCCCCTGGGGGGGAGAGAGTTCTGGAAGGTGTCCCCAAACCTTTTATTACCTGCCTTCAGCCATACCTCTGAGTCATCCTGCTCAGGGATTGGTTAGAGTCAGGTGCACAGCCACAGTCTGAGGATGGATCTTCGCTCACTGTATGCATAGTTACATAGTATTTGAGGTTGAATAAAGATACAGGTCCATCAAGTTCAACCCATTGTGTGTATGCATGTGATTCTGCATGTGTATGTGTATGTATGAGTCCATGTGGGATCCTGGTCTTATGTGTACCTGTACCACTGAATGTTATGGTCTCTGAGGAAATCGTCCAAATGTTTCTTGAACGATTCAACAGTCCCAGCTGAAATCACTGCTTGCGGCAGCAAGTTCCAGACCCTAACCGCTCTAACTGAGAAGAACCCCCTACGCCCCTTGTGCTGAAATCCTTTCTCCACCAATTTTAGGTGGTGGCCTCTAGACTTTGTTATGTAGCTTACCGTAAAAAGTTTATTGCTGATGTTGCTATCTCCATTGAACATCTTGTACATGAAAATCATATCCCCCCTTAATCTCCTCACTTCCAGCGTGAACATGTTTAAATTTAGTTACCTTGTCTCATAGCTTTGGTCCTCCATCCCCTTAATTAGATTGGTTGCCCTTCTCTTGACTCATTCCAGCTCAAGGACATCCTTTCTGTGGATTGGTGACCAAAACTGGACTGCATACTCCTGATGAGGCCGAACCAATGATCTGTAAAGTGGCAAAATTATAGACTTGTCTCTACAGTACATTCCCTTTTTATTACAAGACACTACTCTGCTTGCTTTGTTTATTGCAGCCTGGCATTGCAATCTATTATTCATACTGTGGTCTACAATGACCCCCAGATCTCTTTCCATTTCAGACTTTCCTAGTGGAGTTCCCATTAATGTGTAATCCGCTTGCCTATTTTTAACCCCAAAGTGCATTACTTTACATTTATCGACATTAAACCTCATCTCTCATATAGTTGCCCACTCCCCAACTTTATCCAGGTCCTCCTGTAATGTTATATTGTCTAAGTTCGTGTCTATTACCCTCCCGATTTTAGTATCATCAGCAAACACGGTAACATGGCTATTTACGCCCTTCCCGATATCATTAATAAACAGGTTGAATAGCATGGGACCTAGCACAGATCCCTGGGGCAGACCGCTCATGACCCTAGACCAATCTGAAAAGGAGCCATTTAACGATAATCTCTGGACACGTTTCTGTAGCCAGCTTTCTATCCATATACACACCATTTCATCTATGCCCATAGACCTCAGCTTGTGTAGTAAGCGTTTATGTGGTACTGTGTCGAATGCTTTTGAAAAATCCAGATATAGCACATCCACCGGCCTCCCTCCATCCAGATCTGAACTTACCCCTACGTAGAATGTTAGTAGGTTGGTCTGGCAGGAACGGTCCTTCCTAAATCCATGTTGATTATCATTTACTATACCATTATCATGGACATACTCCAAGTAGTTCTTAATCATTCCCTCTAACAATTTACATATTATGGATGTAAGACTGACTGGTCTGTAGTTCCCAGGTTGGCATTTTGACCCCTTTTTGAATATCGGTACTACTGTAGCCATCCGCCAGTCACTTGGTACTCTACCAATCATTAAGGAGTCCTTGAAAGTGAGGAATAATGGCCTTGTTATAACCAGGCTCAGTTCTTTAAGTACCTTGGGGTGCAGGTTATCTGGCCCTAATGCTTTATTTGCATTACGTTTTTCAAGTCTATGTTGAACCCCTGCTTCTGTCAACCATTGCGGTATATTTTGCAATGAGCTATGTGTATTCTTATCTACATTAAACCTGTCTTTTTCCTGTGTGTATACTGAGGAGAAAAAAGTATTCAACACCTCGGCCCTCTCCCTGTGGTTTGTGATTAACTTCCCGTTTTCATCCTTTATCATGCCTACTTGCTCTTTTCTTACCTTTTTGACTGTTTATGTCAGGGGTGCCCATTAGGTAGATCGTGATCTACCAGTAGCTCTCAAAGCTGATAGATCACAAAGGGTGTCAATGGTGGCCCCTTTATTCCATTTTGGTATATTTAGCTGTGCACACATGATTACCTATTAGCCTGAGTCTGCTGAGCCAAGCTCCCCGACACCTTTCTGGTGGATTATGGTGGTTGTAGTGCTATGTATTACATCAAAGAATATTAGTTTACACAGCCTGTTGCACAACACTGTTTGCAAAATACAGCAAGGTGGGCCAGGAGGGAGAGCGGGGAGAGACAGACAGGAGAGAGAGCTAGGAGAGACAGCCAGGAAAGAGAGAGAGGAGAGACAGTTGGGGGGAACAAAAAAAAAGGTCTGGTTATAGATTTAAACTGTGCATTATATTGAACTGCTAGCATTAAAAGTAGTAGAGAGCTATAACATTGGGGAGGGGGCTGCAGGGGCACTTAAATATTAGGGTGTATTGTGTATTTATTGGGTTTTACGGGTATATATTGCTGAGCACTAAATACACTAACACATATAGATATTGCCGGGCATTAAATATTAAATATATAGACTACTGGGCATAGCATATAGCTACTGGTTAAATATAATAACCCCAGGGGCATAGCATAATAAAAACAAGGGTTGTGGTATTGGCCTGGCCAGGAAGGGGGTGAAACACTATGGCCTTTAAGTGGTTAATCCCAGGGCTGTAGTATAATTAATCCCAGGGCTGTAGTATAACTTAACCCATTTATTCATTAATAATTGGCCGGGCACTAAAGCGTATATCTGCGGTACGTTAACTTGTAACATCAGCTAGTCTTCAAGTATTTTATCTGAGGGGATTTATTTAGTAATTGATTAATTACTATTTCTTATTAATTACTTACTAATTGTTATTATCGGTTGAGCATTCAGCAAGACCGGGGACCGAGGACGGAGGGCCGGACGAATCAGAGGGACGGACGGAGCCAGTATCAGACGGTTTTTCTGACGGTATCAGACGAAGGACGGACGAAAAGACGAAAGGACGGGCGTAAGAATTGAGGCGACGATCGTGTAGGATGATCAGATCATAAGAGCGGGAGAGCAGAGCTGCCAGATCAGGTCGTATGAAAGAAAGGAGGGGGGCCTATAAATTGTATTTTGTGGTTTGCAGTAGTGTTTTCAGAGATTGTAGAGGGTGGTAAGATTCAGTAGAGGGAAGGGGGGAAAGTGCTTTAGGGCTAAAACAGAACCGTAGTAAAATCAAATGAACCCCAGGGCTGTAGTGTAACAAACCCCAGGACTAGAGAATAACTAACCCCAGGAATATAGTATTAGATAACCACTGGGAGGTAGTGTAATTAAATTAAGCCCAGGTTGAAAAATGGCCTGGATGGGAAGGGGGTTTAACACCGCGGATGTCAACTGGTTAAAGTATTTAACTACAGGATAAATCACTAAAATTACAGGAAAACAGGGGCATGAGTAATAAAATTTAATAGAAAATTACCGTAGACAGAAGTATTAAATAATTAAGGGTAGAGAAATAGTCACTTGAGAACGATTAGGCCTAAATAAAATAAAATAAATAAAAGGATACATAAATAAATAACTTAAATATCTATAGATTTTTAAAAAAGGGGGGAAAAATATGTCTTCTGTGAGTGGGTGTGCTACCAAGTGCACGTCATGCGCAATGTATGCGTTCCTTGAACAGGCGTTCGAGGGGTAATACACTTGCACTAGATGTGAGCGAGTTGTTTGTTTGGAAGCCTAGATCCTGGATCTAAGCATCAAGCTGGTGTAGCCCCTATAGAATATATATATATATATGTTCATGTACAGTATATACGTGCAATCACAGTGATTCATGTTCCTGACTGTGAATAGTTAATGGCCTCTGTGTGCCCTGGAGGCAGAGATTTATGGGAGTTGGAGTGCAGAGCAGAGACTGGGACATTTTACAGGAGTGATCTCTGAAACTACAGCTCCCAGGAGGCTGTGCAGGAGAGAGGAGGAGACTTAGGGGTGGTGGCTGCTGTGCGCGCTCAGTCTGGGACAGCCATCTGAAGAAGACAGACCTGTGTAGCCCTGTGTGGGCTAAGATGGTGCACAACAGAGCTGTGTGATCACTTCTGACATATAAGGACACACAGGCTCTGTGCAGCGGTGTATAGAGACACTGACCTGGGTCGCTGAATCGGAGAGGACCCGATCGAGTGCTTGAAGGGAGGTCCGGTGACGCAGAGACCGCAAAGGACGTCGAGGCCTTGTTGCACGGCCGAACCAGCCGCCGGAGTGATCCAGCCGCCCAGCTGAGAGAGAAGCCAGACGGAGCCAACCGAGATGACTGCAAGCATCCTGGATGAGTGAAGACTTCCTATCAAGGACCCAGACGACTTCCACTACTGAGCCTGAGCTGCAGAGGGATAGAGGATGTCCAGCATCTGCTATCAGTTTCATTTGTTCCAACTGACCTGAGGATTGGTGAGAGGCCTTTGGCCACATTGAGAACCTGTTTGCTGTTCATACCTGCACTACAGTAAGGGCCCCAACGCCGGCTAGCTTAGGACACCACTACTGGCCAGTAGTCTAGGAAGGGTTAGGCATTGCCAAAGGGAAACCTTAAAGGGGCACACACCCCATTACAGGGAGGACATTTAAAGGCAATTGGCCTCACATACATCAGTGCTGACAGCAGATAGCTGCAGTTACTGAGTTACAGAGTGCCTCAGCCTGTTGCTACACATTATTGTTGGTGATTGTTGTCATTATTATTGTATCATAGTTATTCATATCTGATTTGTCAGTAAATCTGCTAAAAGATCAATTAAAGGTGTCTTGGTGTGCTTCGGATCCACGCTTTGGACGGTACATTGGTGCAGGGGGATAGAAATATCCGGTTATTCAGCGGCTCCTTTGGGGGTGAGTGCTACACTGGCAACACTAAGGAGCATAACCAACATGCAAAAGAGTCTGGCCCTGACGCACCAGGCTCTGTTGGAGGGCGGCATAGATGAGGAGGGGGGGTTGTGGGAACAGGATGTCACGCTTGCTGTAGTGGCAAGTAGGGGATCACAACTGCGGAGTGTAGAAATGGATTGGTGGGTGGACACGGCTTCTCAGGTTCGAGTCCCAGGCGTCACTCCCAATCTTAAACGGGGAGTTTGGGACTCTAGCATCACAGCCGTAGGTAACAGAAAACCAGTTAGATGCAGAGCTATTGCGTCACAGCCTATTACACTACTAATGAAAACAGGTGGTACGTTTGCAGGTGTACAGGTAGCGAATTGACACTTAACCTCTGATAGGCCAGGGATTTCCCCAAGAAGGAACAGTTCAGTTAACTCAATACAGTCTGTATCCACACAAGCGTTTAAAGAGCCAAAGGTCTGGTTTTAGGCTTCCCCGGAGGGGTACATGCGTTTTGGTGCTTCAGTTTCAGAAACAAGGAGCAGGTCCACAGGCTGGTCAAACAGGAGTCCTTCCCAGGCAGGGTTGAAAGTATCAGAGGCTTCGAGAGGTTTGGTTCAGGCGTCAGGAGGCAGCAGGCGTTCTGACTCCAATAGTGGAACGCCATGCTGCCTCAGCTGGGGCTTTAAATAGCCCAGGGATGGGGGAGGAGTCAATCGCTGAAACTAACGGCTTCCGCGTTCCACCGTGGAACGCAGGCCGCTCGCTCCGCAATCCGGAAGTCGAGCGGCTTACGCGTTCCACCGTGGAACGCAAATCGGCCACCCCTGCACATGGGGAGACCCGAGCGGTCTGACCCCTCGGGACTCATTACACAGGATCCCAAGGTGGGTAGTTGGGTCACTGTTAGAAGGAGGGGCAGAGGGAAGAGTGGGAGAGAGGTCAGCCCTGATCTGACTAACCCCAACAAATATGCCAGGTTGCACAATGTTGGGGATATTAGTTCAGGGGCGACACTGCTGGAGCAGGACGCCTATTCTATCCGCAGGGGGAGTAACTGCTCTAGCAAGGAGGATGGGAGCAGGATGGAGGGACAGGAGAGGCAGATCTTGGTGGTTGGAGACTCCATCATCAAGCGGACAGACAGGGTAATCTGTCATCAGGATCGCGAGCACCGAACAGTGTACTGCTTACCTGGAGCTCGTGTTCGGCACGTTGCAGAACGAATTGACAGGTTACTTGATGGGGTAGGACATGGCCCAGCTGTCTTGGTGCATATCGGCACCAATGACAAAATAGGTGGCAATTGGAGTGTCCTAAAAAAGGGGTTCCTAGACTAAGGTGCTAGACTGAAGGAAAGGAGCTCCACGGTAGTAGTATTCTCTGAGATACTGCCGGTGCCAAGAGCCACTCCAGAGAGACAGCAAGAGTTGAGGGAGCTTAACAAGTGGCTCCGCGGCTGGTGTCAGAAGGAGGGCTTTGGGTTCCTGGAGAACTGGGCTGACTTCTCAGTCGGCTACTGGCACTTCAGGCGAGACGGGCTACACCTGAATGGGGAAGGTACAGTGTCATTAGAAGGAGCCCAGCAGCCGCCTAATACAGGGAGGTCTTGTCGCAGGTGTCTCATATCACTGCTTTGCTGTCAGTTCCCCCTCCTTCTCTTTCATCAAGTAAACACTTATACTGGGTCTGAGAAACTGGTTGTATTTGGGAAATAGAGCAGTGTGTGCTCTATGACTTAAAACTATGCTGCCTGTAATTGCTCATTCTAATACTGGCAAGCTGAACGTATTGTTTCTCCCTATAGAACTGCGGTACAACAGAAAATGTAAGTACCTTTAAACACCAGCAACTAATCAGGTTTCATCTCATTTTTTTATCATTGTTATTTAGACACCAAAAAACTAACATCTGGTTCACATTCATTACATGTCCTAAGACACTTTTCCAGCATTTTCTCAATTTTTCTACAAACTCAATGCTATCAAAGATAAAACTCAAGAAAGAAAAGAGCTCTCGTCTTTCTAAAAATGCAAGGAATCTGTTCCCCATCCCCCTCCCTTTTGTTTAAAGCAGCCCAGTAGATTATAACCATTCATTTCTGGGAAAAGAAGTCTACTTCATATAGGATGATACTGCAAAAATAAGTATTACCAATATCAAGTATGACTTACAGCCTTTAAATACTATGATCTCGCTGTCTTACTCATCCCTAATACCCAACCAGATGCAACAAACAAACCAAGAACACATAACTGCTGCTATCAGATAACAGAGGGGTAGATTCAAGTGTCTGAGATAAGATGTATCTCTCATCTTATCTTATTTAGAATGCAACTTGCTGTATTAGAGAACTGTAAAGTTAGCAAACTTAGGCTGGCCATACACTGTCAAAATTTCAATCGATTTAGAGGAATCGGCCGAAATTCTTACATTGGGTTGCTCTGCCGGCTTGCCAAAAGTCAAATACCTACCCAACTTGTGTTGAAAAAGCTAGGTCGAAAATTGTTGGCCAGCTGACAGTGGCGGGCACTGGCAGTCAGAATACCATAGTCTTAAAGGGAGATTCGCTCATTCATCCTGTTTAGCATTAGAGTATTCTGACACAAGCAAACTCACCGGCCCAAGTGGCTCCGTCGGCTAACGAAGGGAAGGGGGAGGAGTCCAGTGACATCACCGGACTCCTCCCCTTCCCTTCGCTAGCCGTCACGGACATCGACGTCATCGGACTCCTCCCCCCTTCCCTTCGTTAGCCGATGGAGCCACTTGGGGAAGGGAGGAGGAGTCCGGTGACGTAGATGCCCGTGACGTCACCGGATCTCCGATGGAACTCCGGCGAAGAAGTGAGTACCGATCAAAAAAAATGTAATTGATCAAAAAAATTAACGATTAATCGAGGAATTAATTGTTAATTTCCGCAGCCCTAGAATAAATATATATAATCTAAATAGTGAACAAGTAAACACGGGGAAAAACAATAAGGTAGGGAGTAATACAGGGGTTAATGGGGGGCTCGCTCCAGTCAACAACGAGAACAACATAGGTAACTTAGGTAACATAGCAAATTGTATGGCCGAAGTTAATCAAATTAGAAATGATCAACCTATAGCAAGGCAAAGTAAAAAAGTAGCGGAGAGCGGGATAATATTTTGCATTTTTCCGATAGTAGGACAAAAATTAAATGTATGTACACCAATGCTAGAAGTCTAGCAAATAAACTAGAAGAGCTGAAGTTATTAGTGGATCACGAGTGGCCCGTTCAATAACTTGTTTGTTAAATTAAATAATTTAAATTAGATTTAAGATAAATAAATTATACTGAATTATACTACTCGAAGAAAACTTCGATATAGTGGGAATAACGGAAACTTGGCTACATAACACACATGATTGGGCTACTAATATAGAAGGTTACAACATGTTCAGGAGGGACAGGTATGGGACAGGGAGGGGGAGTTTGCATTTATGTTAAAAATAACCTAAGGGTGCACATATGGGACAATATCGCGTTAAATGGTTGGGAAGACGTGGAATGCTTGTGGCTAGAACTTGATAGGTTGGAGGCTAGCCATAAACTTATTGTGGGTGTGTGTGTGTTATACACCTCCAGATATAGGGGGGGGAGGAGGAGGCACAGCTATACTCCCAGATAGAAACAGCTGGGAAGCAGGGTAATGTCATCATTATGGGTGACTTCAATTATCCGGACATAAACTGGGTGAATGGAACATCCCATTCGACAAAGGCGGCCTGTTTTCTGAACATGTTGTGAGACAACTTCATGGGTCAGATGGTGGAGGTCCCAACTAGGAAAAATGCAATCCTATATTTAATAATTTCTAATAATGGGGAGTTAATTGAGGATATTGCAATTGGGGAGACACTGGGTCACAGGGATCACTATGTGATTACCTTCAATATTGGGTATAGAAAAGGGAAGTCGGCTGGTCAGACAAAAACCCTAAACTTCAGGAAGGCTAACTTTGTTAAGCTACGCCAGCTAATGAGTGAAATCAAAGGGAAAACTTATTTCTGGAACTAAGCACTGAACAGAAATGGGAATGTTTTAAGACTACATTTCAAAAGGTTATTACCAAGTGTATACCATTGGGGAACAAAATTAAAAGATCAAAAACTAAGACTGTATGGATAAATAGATCGGTAAAGCAACACATCAGGGACAGGAGAGGGGCATTTATAAATTATAAGATGGAGGGGACCGCATTGGCGTTCAATAATTATAAAGAATGTAACAAAAGATGTAAAAAAGAAATCCGGGCAGCTAAAATAGAGTGTGAAAAACATATTGCCACAGTTAGTAAAAAGAATCCCAAATTTTTTTACCAATTTATAAACAGTAAAAGAGTAAGAAAGGATCAGATAGGCCCAATAATGGATCATAACGGGGAGTTGGTCACACACGACAGGGAGAGGGCCGAGGCTTTGAATACCTTTTTCTCATCAGTATACACTCGGGAAAATGACGGTACTATTAAACATAGGAACAAGCATAGTTTGTCTCAAAATATACCTCAGTGGTATATTTTGAGATACATAACAGACTGTGACATGCTCACCTGACCTCCGCTCCATAGGGGGCGCAGGGTATGATTCTCGTCAGCCGGCTCCTCCCCCCTCAGCAACTTAAGCCGTGAATGATCAATCGGCCGGCGTTCGTGTAATGAGGAAGACGCCGGCCGGTCACTCCTCAGCTACTACCAGAACCCCACTAGGAACCCTGTGACTAGTGAAAGTCAGCCTATCGGCCCCGCGGCCACGGACTTCCGGACACTGGTCCCCTCGGTCCAGTCTACACACCTGGGACCAGCAAAGTGACAGCAGCATCAGTACAGCAGCAACAACCACCAAAACTGCAAGTAACCCTTTCAACTTGTGACACTTGATGAACTGTGTGCACAGCTGTTGCTACTAGTGATTGAACTGCTACCTGACTATTATACCTGCTGTTGCTACTAGTGATTACAATCATACCTGAAGTACACCCTGCTGTGGTTCACTGCTGTTGTTACTAGCACTTGATGAGCTGTGTGCACAGCTGTTGCTACTAGTGATTGAACTGCTACCTGGCTATTATACCTGCTATTGCTACTAGTGATTGCAATCATACCTGAAGTACACCCTGCTGTGGCTCACTGCTGTTGTTACTAGTGATTGAACTTATCCTGCTGTTGCTACTAGTGATTGAAATAAACCTGCTGTTGCTACTAGTGATTGTTCTTAACCCTGCTTTAGTCTGTAGCTGAGATCCATACTGATCCTAACCAGATCCTTACACAGACTCAAACTACTTAATGAAAATAAAGCATTAGGACCGGATAATCTACACCCCAAGATACTCAAAGAAGTAAGCTAGGTTATAGCAGGACCATTATTCATCATTTTTAAAGATTCCTTAATTACTGGCAGAGTGCCAAGCGACTGGCGGAGGGCTACGGTAGTTCCAATATTCAAAAAAGGGTCCAGATGCCATCCGGGGAACTACAGACCAGTTAGCCTTACATCGGTTGTGTGCAAGATGTTAGAGGGTATGATCAAAGACCACTTAGTAAATTTGTTCGGGATAATGACAACCAGCATGGATTTAGGAAAGACCATTCCTGTCAGACTAGCTTGCTAACTTTTTACGAAGGGGTAAGTAGAGATCTAGATGGAGGGAGGCCAGTGGATGTGGTATATTTGGACTTTGCTAAGGCATTTGACACGGTACCACATACACGTTTACTACACAATCTGAGGTCTACGATATTGGGGAGGGGGTAAACAGTCACGTTTCAGTGTTTGCGGATGATACTAAAATCGGGATGGTAATAGAAACTGAATCAGACGCGTTAACCTTACAGGGGGATCTGGATAAAATAGGGGAGTGGGCAACAACATGGCAGATGAGGTTTAATGTAGCTAAATGTAAGGTTGTGCACTTTGGGGCTAAAAATAAGAAAGCGAATTACACACTAACGGGAGCTCTGAAAGGGAAACGGATTTGGGGGTCATTGTAGACCACAGACTGAATAATAGCTCGCAGTGTCAGGCTGCGGAAAGCAAAGCAAGTAGGGTCCTGTCCTGTATTAAGAGGGGAATGTTCAGCAGGGACAAGTCTATAATTGTGCCACTTTATAGATCACTGGTTCGGCCTCATCTGGAGTATGCGGTCCAGTTTTGGGCACCAGTGAACAGAAAGGATGTCCTTGAATATGGAGTCCAGAGGAGGGCGACCAAACTCATAAAGGGGATGGAGGACCTGAGCTATAAGAACAGGCTACTTAATTTAAATATGTTCTCATTGGAAGTAAGGAGATTAAGAGGGGACCGGGGCGCCCCGAGGCTGGGTGACACCCGGAGCGGTAACCGAGTGTCACCCCTCTGAGACGTCACCGTGCAAGCGCGTGACGTCACATGATGTCATTGCGCATGCGCGGCAGTCTTCTGCTACCTGCCGGCGGCCATCTTGGTGATGGACGCCGTTAAAGAGAGGAGGGGACTGTCACCCGGCGGGATAAGGTATGCCGCCGGGTCCCCTCCTATCTCCTGATGCTGTCGGCCGTTCGGTCCATGACCGAGCGCACGACTTTTCAGAAGGGGGGTGACACCAAAATTACTATAAGTCATTTTGGTGTCACCCCTCCAATGGTGTCGCCCGGGTGCGGGCCGCACCCCCCTTGTGACGCCACTGAGGGGGGACATGATTTTCATGTACAAAATGTTTACCAGGGATAGCAACATTAGCAGCAAACTTTTTACAATTAATTCCATGACAAGGACGAGAGGCCACCACCTAAAATTAGTGGAGATAAAATGTCAGCACAAGGGGCATAGGAGTTTCTTCTCAGTTAGATTAGTCAGGGTCTGATTTCGGCTGAGAGTGTGCCATCATTCAAGAGGCAATTGGACGATTTCCTCAGAGACCGTAATATACAGGGGTACAAGTACTGTTAAGAATGAGAACAAACAAGGACCTATACATACTACACATCAGTAGGACCATACACACAATAGGTTGAACTACATGGACATGTGTCTTTATTCAACCTCAAATAATATGTAACTATGTAAGTGTCACATACTAGCTGGTGCAGCTTATCAAAGTTTGCCTTTCTGAAGTTAACTGTTCTTGTCCGACCAACACATTTCTCCTTCCTGTACACAATATTAAAAGTAATCACATTGTGATCACTATTACCTAGTGTCTCCCTAATCGTAATATCTTCAACTAACTCCGCATTATTGGAAATTATTAAGTCTAGGATGGCATTTTTCCTAGTTGGAACCTCAACCATCTGGTCCATGAAGTTGTCCCACAACAGGTTTAGAAAACGGAGTTCCGGAATGCTATACAGTAATACCTTGGTTTACAAGTAACTTGGTTTGAGAGCGTTTTGCAAGACAAGCAAACATTTCTGAAAAATGTTGCCTTGATATACAAGCATGCGGCGGGACTTTTTTTTATTTCGGTGGGTCGGCAGGGGTCGTGCGTCGTGATTGACCCTGGATTACATCGATGGAGCCATTTTTTTTACATTTAAGGAATAGTCAAAAATTGACTGTATAGTTTTTTTCAATTAAAGGATTTTGTCAAAAGTCTGGACTTTTTAATAACTATTTGATTTAACCCTTTAATGAATGGGTATGGGTACAAGTACCCCTTACTCATTCACAAGGGGGGCGGCATCTGGGTGCCCCCTTATTTAAAGGGGTACCCCAATGCAAATAAGCCCCCTTGCCCGCAGACCCCCACAACCACCGGGTCAGGGTTGTGGGGAAGAGGCCCTTGTCCCCATCGGCATGGGGACACCCTCCCAATGCTGAGGGTACGTGGCCTGGTAAGGCACAGGGAGGGGAGGCGCTCGATCGTCCCCCTTTCCTGCCCTGCCGGGGCAGTGCTCGGATCAAGGGCCTGGTAGGAATGTTAGGGGGGACCCCACGGTTTTTCCCCCATTTTTGGGGGGCTGGGGTTCCCCCTTAAAATTCCTACCAGACCTAAAGGGTCTGGTAGGGATTTTGGGGGGAACCCCACGACACCACGCACTTCTTTTTTTGTTTTAACTTGGGGGAGGATCCCTCCTAACATTCCTACCAGACCTAAAGGATCTGGTATGAATTGGGGGGGGGCAACCTCATGCTTTTTTTTTTATCTTCTGCAAACTGTAAAAAAAAAAAATTATTTCTGTCACTTTGCTGCAACGACATTTCGTCCAATAAACGAAATTTCGACCGGACTACCGCTAACGAATTTCGGGAATTCGGATTCATTTGCAGTCATTTTAGCTGTAATTCGGATGCATCTGAATCTCCGAATTTCCAAAATTTTGTCCGAATTTTGTTTCGGAACTAAACGAATAGCATATGTCTAATGGTTAAAGAGAATTCCTAAACTGAGATGGGACTCTCAAGAAATGCAGCCTCTAACTGCTCAAGTGTAGACAAATTATTTTGTTTTAAAAAGGAATGAATGATGGATAATCTGTCTTTTGAGAAAGAAGCTGGTTAATGTTGTGAAGGGAGATTATATAGTTTTAGTGTAGAATTCTAATTTTTAAAACTTGTTTTGCCTGAATTATTGCCATATTCATAAAAGATCCTTGGGCATAAGAATGTCTCTTCTTGCCCTATTTTTCAAAAGAAGGAGTTCGGCTCATGTAGAGGCAAGTTAAGAAGCAATAGAGTCAGCCAAAGATTTTTGTGTTGCTGTTCTAAACTTGCTATCTTGACAGTAAGTTCTATAATGTGTTTTGTGTGAAGATTTTTAACTTGACTAATTAATGAAATGAGCTCACCCCTAATTGTGCATTTGTGTACTTGCCACATTATGAGGGGTTTCATAGTAAAGCTGTCATTCTCTTTAAAGTAGTTTTGTAGAGCACTCTCAATTTATAATTCGTTAGTTGGGTCCATATTTTTGTGTCGTCAATTTCAGTTGCTTAATAGACGTGCACACTAAAAAATGTTATTAGCAATATTAGCAACTACATTTATTTAGATGCTAACAAAATTTTCTGTTTATATATTGCTGCGCCTGATAGCTAGATTTCTCAGCTGCCAGGTGAATGTAAACAATGGGTAGTAGGCATGTGCAATAGCCAGCCTGCTATTGGCTATAACAAATTGAAATAGCCTGTAGCAGAGTCTAACTAGCAGATAAATGGGGCTTGCTTGAAAGTTAATAGTAAATCTCAAGTAACCAAAAACTACATTTATCCAACATCTACCAATCCCCATGGGAGACAGTTTTCTGTAGGTAGTCAATTTTGATGTATGTGTGGTCGGGTCAGAAAAAAGTGTGAAGTCTCTGTCTGTTGGATGAAGCCATTTCCAAGCATCAAAGGTGTATGTTCACTAATAAGCATTTAACACGAGCTAGGACTTCATATTGAATTGCAGAGTGATTGTCCGAAGTGACTAAGGTAGGGTTAAATGCAAGATTGAGATCACCCCTAAGGATTAAAGGATCTAGAGCAAAGGATTTACGTTCAGACAAAATCTGTTTCAAGGAGCTACATTGGTTGCTATTGGGAAGGTATATATTGGCAAAGGTAATATGCTTAAGATCCAGCTTACCTGATATGAAGGTATATCTGCCTTTGGTGTCACCAAGTTCTTTAAAGAAGAACTTGGGGCATATGAAATCTTAACCCATGCAGTGGTGGTATCCCCACGCTGCAAGGGTTAGGTGCTTGTTTTGGTTTAAGGTCTAACATAACAAAGATATACTCCCCGATCCTTGGTCCTACCTGACTGCTAGACCAGTCCCTGCAGCCTCTTTCCCCCTCCATATATACTCAAAACTAGTTTCTCACAATAGGATACATGGGTGTAGTTGTCTTCCATTGTGTTGGGGGAGTTTTGTGTAAACACCACACCGAAGCTTGTTAACAATAGCCTGACCTTTGAGATAGCTCACCATAGATAGCATTCATGATACTGTGCTGCCATCTAGAGTTGGAAAAGGGAGCTACACCCTTCATAGAAGCTGATGTAGTAGATTGAGCATATGGGCTACACTCACATGTGTATTCGCTACCAAATTTCTAAATAAAATGCCAGCAGGACACGCTGAAAGGGGGACTTCACTTGTTTTTCCCTCTCAAGCCGGCGTCCTGTGGGCTTTCAGACAGCGTTCTGGTACAACATGTGCCAGTCTCCTCCTCAACGATCACAGATTCCCTACAGCGCTGCTCTACATAGTTAGTCAGGTTGAAAAAAGACACAAGTCCACCGAGTCCAACCTATAGAGATACAAAGAAGAAGAAAAGCCCAAACAGAACACCATGCCCACAACCACCCAATGCCGATCCAGAGGAAGGCAAAAAAAAACCCCACAAAGCATGGCTCAACCCGCACCAACAGGGGAAAAAACTCCCCCCTGCTCCCACAAGTCAACCGGACACTCCCCGGATCAACAATCTCCGATGCCTAATATACCTCTAAGAACTCAATATCCAGTAATATTCTGTGCATTTAGGAATACATCCAGATGTTTTTTAAAACAATTAACCGAGCTAGCTAGAACAAGCTCCTGGGGGAGTCTATTCCACATTTTCACAGCTCTAACTGTGAAGAATCCTTTCCGTATGCAAAGGTTAAAACTCTTTTCCTCCAGACGCAAAGAGTGCCCCCTTGTCCTTTGCAGTGACCTTAACGTGAATAATTTGGCACCAAGTTCTTTATATGGACCATTTATGTATTTATACATGGTGATCATGTCCCCCTTTAATTGCTTCTTCTCCAGAGAGAACAAATTCAGGTCAGCTAATCGTTCCTCATAGCTGAGCTCCTTCATGCCTTTTATGAGTTTGGTCGCCCTTCGCTGCACTTTCTCCAGTTCCACAACATCCTTTTTGTGAACTGGTGCCCAAAACTGAACTGCATATTCCAGATGAGGTCTTACTAATGCTTTGTACAGGGGCAGGATTATGTCTCTGTCTCTGGAGTCTATACCCTTCTTAATACAAGAAAGTATTTTGCTTGCTTTAGAAACTGCAGCTTGACATTGCATGCTATTATTGAGTCTATGATCTACCAGAACACCCAGATCTTTCTCCATCATTGACTCCCCCATACATACTCCCCCTAGAGTATAGGACGCATGCATGTTTCCAGTCCCCACGTGCAGAACTTTACATTTATCAACATTAAACCTAATTTGCCAAATAGTTGCCCAATCACACAGAGCATTCAGATCTGCCTGTAAGTTGGAGACATCCTGTAAGGACTGTATTCCACTACATAACTTAGTGCCATCTGCATACACAGAAATAGTACTTTTAATCCCCAATTCTATGTCATTGAAAAATAGGTTAAACAGTAAAGGACCCAACACTGAACCTTGGGGGGTGGGAACTGTGTCAAACGCTTTTGCAAAGTCCAAGTATACTATATCCACAGGCATTCCTCTGTCCAATTTTTTACTCACTTCCTCATAAAAAGAAAGTAGGTTTGTTTGACAACTTCTGTCTTTTGTGAATCCATGCTGACTATCACTGATGATATTATTTTCAAGGAAAAACAATTGCATGCGATCCTTGATCAATCTTTCAAGTATCTTCCCAACTATTGAGGTTAAACTTACAGGTCTTGGTAACGACTTTGATCCCTTTTTAAATATAGGCACCACATCGGCTTTGCGCCAATCCATCGGTACCAAGCCAGTCGTTAGAGAGTCTCTAAAAACTAGATACAATGGCTTTGAAATTACACAGCTCAATTCTTTGAGGACACGTGGGTGCAAGCAATCTGGTCCAGGTGCTTTATTCACCTTAATTTTGTCTATCCGTTTCTGGACCATATCAATAGTCAGCCATTGTGGTTCGGTAGAGGGTATGGCACTGCTATCCCCATTATGGACTTGAGCTATAGCATGTTCCTTGGTGTGCACAGAGCTGAAGAAAATATTTAATAGATTTGCCTTCTCATTGTCCCCAGTTACCAACTCCGAGTTATCTTTGAAGGGGCCAACATGCTCCGACCTGATTTTTTTAGTATTAATATATTTAAAGAATTTTTTGGGGTTAATCTTGCAATCTTTTGCAACCTGTCGCTCGTTTTGAATCTTTGCAAGCTTTATTTCCTTTTTACATATTTTATTATATTCTTTGTAGCTTTCAAATGACAGTGTTCCTTCATTTTTATATTGTTTAAACGCCCTTTTCTTATTGTTTATGGCTTTTTTTAACATTGGATGTCAGCCACATGGGTTTTACTTTTACCCTTTTAAACTTATTGCTTACTGGAATATATTTTGCTGTATGGTTGCAAACAATTGTTTTGAAGCATTCCCATTTTTGTACAGTGTTTTTCGATGAAAATATTCCCTCCCACTCTAAGTCTTTAAGAGCAGCCCTCATCATGGGCTCTGGATGGCCACCGTTACCAACAGCAACCTCAGTGGCAGTGATGATGGTGTCTGTGGCTTGAGTATGGCAGGTGGGTCAAAGTACTTTCACCTGCTAGTCCATGTGCCAGGAGACTGCCCCACATTCCGGCGTGCTCAGCAGAAATTATATTACAGTACTTTCCCTTGTTCTCTGAGCCACCAGCTAACTGTTTGCAGACAATATAGATTTGAGAACCCTATCGATCAGCTAGTTTTTGTCTCGCAGAAGCACCCAGATTCCTCAACAATTCTTGGTCACCTGGCTGTAGATTCTGTATCTGAACTCTCATATCATAGTTTTGTTTGCTCCTCTGTTCTCTATTCTCTGATGTGGAACAGGCCTTCTCATATGCAGAAGCTAGATTTCTCCTGAGTCCATCTACATAGCCTCTGTGAGTAATGGTAGACATCTGGTCAACTGAGAGACCAAAAGCTAAGTCTTTGGGTAATCAGGCTTTTCTTCCGAACATAAGACGATAGGGTGAATACCCAGTTGCATAATTTTCCGTGCTGTTGTAAACATGCACAATGGCAGAAATATGTCAACTCCAGTACTGTTTCTCTTCAGTTGATAATGTCCCCAGCATATCAAGGAGAGTACGGTTGAATCTCTCGGATTGTGCATCACCTTGAGAGGGGATCTTCCCTCTTGTACTGTGTGAAACGTTCATGGAGACCACTTTGGGAATCGGCTCCACCCCAGGATCTTTTCATGCATAACTTTCTATGTCGTTCCCTCTCCGCATTTTCCCATTATCCTGGGATTGCCCTGGTTATGATTACACCATCCCACGTTCCTCCGGGAGACTTTCACGTTAGCATTTAGTTCCTAGTTCTGTCAAGAAACTTGTCGAATTTCCACTCCTGTATTGAATGTAAACAACTCTTCTTCACCACTACCAGAACCAGCAATACCGACCTTATATCATGACTTCTCTGAAGTTTTCAGTAAAAAGAATGCAGAGTCCCTCCCCCCTCGCAGGCCTTAGGATTGCCCAATAGACCTGTTACCTAACTGCAAAATCCCCTTTGGAAGAATCTACCCCCTTTCAGAACCGAAACTAAATCATCTCAAACTGTACCTCGATGAAAATCTAAAAACGGGGTTCATTAGACCCTCCTCCTCTCCAGCCGCAGCTGGCATGTTCTTCATGCGGAACAAGGACAAGTCCCTTCGCCCTATCATAGATTACAGAGAACTAAACCGGGTCACCATTAAGAACAGATACCCGCTACCACTGATCCCCGAATTATTAGAGAGGTTACAGTCTGCTAAAATATTTACCAAACTGGATCTGAAGGGGGGCATATAACCTCATTCGGATCAGGACAGGCGATGAATGGAAGAACGCTTTTCGGGACAAGATATGGATTATATGAGTATCTAGTGATGCCGTTTGGGCTTTGCAATGCTCCAGCAACGTTCCAGTATTTCATAAACGATATTTTACGTGACTTGCTGGATGTGTGTGTTGTAATTTACCTGAAAGACATCCTTATATACTCAAATAACCTGAGTGAACATCGCAAACATGTCAGGTGAGTGCTGGCCAGACTAAGGGTACCTAATCTCTATGCTAAATTAGAGAAATGCCTTTTCGAGTTCCCCTCTATCTCATTCTTGGGGTACATTGTGTCAAGAAATGGCATCCAGATGGATCAAAGCAAAATAGAGTGTATCTTACATTGGCCTACTCCCTTCACAAGGAAGGCGGTACAACGCTTTTTGGGGTTCACAAACTTCTACCGTAAATTCATAAAGAACTTCTCATCCATAGCAAAACCTCTAACTCAATTAATAACATCCACCTCCAAATTCTTATGGAACCCCCAGGCTCAGCAAGCCTTCGATGATCTAGACCGGTTCACCAGAGCACCTTTCCTTAGATTACCTAACCCTCAGTCACAGTACACTCTTGAGGTCGATGCTTCCCACCTGGCGATTGGAGCTGTTCTGTCTCAAAAAGAATCCGCCCTACTTCCTTTGTACCCTGTAGCTTTTTACTCTCGTTCATTAACAAATGCCGAAGTTAACTATTCCATTGGAGAGAAGGAGTTACTAGCCATCAAGGCCACCTTGGAAAACTGGAGGCATCTCCTGGAAGGTTCCACGTTGCCAATTGTAATCTACACGGACCATCAAAACCTCCAATATATTAAAAAAAGTAAAACATTGTCATCCCGACAAGTACAATGGGCCACCTTCTTTTTTTCCCCAAACTTTATTTTAAGTTTTCAATTATGAGAATTACACACAAGGGATACAAAAAACAATACAAATACATTACATTACATTACATTACATTACACGAAAAGGGAACAATGTGGGAAGGCTATTTGTCAATATAGCAGTACAGTAACTTACCAGCATACATTGGGAAAGATGAGTGGGCAGTATCATGCCGTATCAAACCTTTTGTGTCAAACCATAAATGGATACCTGGTGTGATATCTTATACGGTTATCCGGTTCGGGTATTGCACCGATTGAGCCATATCTACGGGACGCTCAATACCACCGAGACTTTGCCCTGTAGGGCCAAGAGGGATAGGTACAAAACTGATGAGGAAAGCAGGAATAAGTCAGAGGAACAGTAGGGTCAGAGAAAGACAGCTTACAGAATCTTCAGGAGCAGCAGGGGGTGGCAGAAAGAAAGGACCTTCGGAGCATGCTACTTTGTGAGCAGCAATTTTTTCGGAATTTCTCCTCCCTATGGTGCAGGGCTGCGGTCAGTTCCTACAAGACCCGCATCTCGTCAACCTTCCGCAGCCACAGTTGGAGAGGTGGATGGTCTGAACGCTTCCAGTAGAGAGGGATACAGGCTCTGGCCGCATTGACCAAGTGGATCAGTAGAGAATTGCGGTATCTAGTCTTGGACATTGGCGCTAGATGCAGGAGTAGAGCGGCAGTGTCATCCACCAAGGAGATGCTGGACAGACGCTCGATTACCGGGAGGACTGCATTCCAAAACTCTTGGAGACGCAAGCAGGACCAAAAGACATGGAGCGTTGTTCTGGGCTCCTGTCCACATCTCCAGCACAGCGGCGGCGTGAGGGGGAACATTCTGTGGAGGGTGACTGGCACATAAAACCATCTAGTGAGGATTTTGTGTCCTGTTTCTTGTACTGCGCTATTGATAGAGGCCTTATGGGCAAAGTGTAGAATATATTCCTCTTGGTCAGCGGAAAAAGCGCCTTTCCCACTTGGATAGGAACTTCGGTGCATGGGGTGTTGGCATCGATATTAAAAGTGAATGTGCCGTGGACACGCTGCCCTCTACGTATCCTCCTTTCAGGCATAAGTTCTCAAAGTTCATCTGCGTTACATTTGGGGTCGGAACAATCGAGACACAAAGGATCGTAATTGCATTGTTTGCCACTGCGGCAGTGGCAGTGATACTGCATTGGACAGGCCCAGCAGGCTGGGGATACCCGTGGCAGACCAAAAATGGGCTACCCGAAATAGGTTGGAGTGTAGGAGACGGGAAAACGGGCCGTTTTTTCTAGGCCTGGTGGAAAGGCAGGATTTCCCACTACTGGGGTCAACATGGACGGAGCGGTCCTCCGGGAGAGAAGGCCTGGAACAGATTGCAAGGTACAAATTGTGGTGCCAACCAAAGGGTGGGCTCCCACATCTGTCGTGTAAGCCCGATCTAACCAAAGTAAGGGTGGGCTGGGGGCAGCCCATAAGGAGCCTCTGGGTCTCAACCTGGGCAGAGTCCTCCACCCCGACACGACAGAGTCATGACTGCACCCGCGGCCATAATCAACCCTCCTGGGCGAAGTAGGCGAGCAGGTTCCAGGTGGGGCCAGGTTCGGGGACCTCTGCTGCCAAACTCGGCGCAGGTCCCTAGAGATGGTCACCACATGAGAGTCCGGAACTACCCTCCTGCCAGCTGTGGCCTGGCCGACGTCCTACGCGGCCGCCCTCCCCGGCCAGATGTCGGCTCCCCGGAGGAGCCCCCCCACCCGTGAAGCCAGGACCAGCACGCAGCACACTCCCCTCCGACGGGCATCCCCACCACCCCCAGTAATGTGGGAGGGGGGAGGCCCGGCCGGACCGAAGCACAACCGCCACCCACTCCATCCGCCCAATCTTGTGTGCCGGCTTCCAACAACCTTATGTAGCAGGAACAAATAAACAGAACAAGTGTGCAATGCAAACAATTAGCATCAAACATAAACATGTAACAGTAAGGAAACCGGGCATCATTTCGGGGGTGTACTCTATATCTGGGCACCCGAAAGACTCCAGTGGTGAGACTGCTTAAGACCTTGAGGGAGGCCCAGCCATTCAGCCACGGGGATATACGTCTGGACACATTTGGCCGTCGAGGAGGCGGATCGGGGGCCCAGACCAGGCGTCTTAGGGATGAGAGGCTCCACTGTTACGAAGCCCCGATTAGCCTGGGTCACCCGCGTGCTCAAGGAGGGAGGAAGAGTCCCGGAAGGCCTCCAGTGTGCAATGTCAGTGAGGTAAGGCAACATGGTATGGTGTTAGCAGGGACACAGGAGCATCGTCCGGAAACCGTGGGGGTCTCCCGGTGCTATTGCTTACCCTCAGTAGTCTAAGATATGTCTATACCTGCGTCCATGGGCTGTTCACCGGACCGGATGGGCAGACAGGTGGAACTGCCCCAAAAACTGCAACAAAGGAGACGGTTCCGTTATGCAGCCTTCGCCTCAACCGGTAGTGGGGCCCTCAGTCCTCTCGAGCCGTCGGACCCCGGACTTGATCTCGTCGAACTCCAGAGCGGGATCTACACCTGCGGGCTCTTTGGGGAAATGGATTCGGCATAGAACATCTCTGGGGAAGTCGCGAATCTGCAGCCGGTGAATTATTAATCCTGTGGACTCTGTCTATCTTAATGGGGGTATCAGGAGCATGGTCCAGCAATGTGTTCAGAATTGCTTGTACTGTGAGGTGGAGGTCAGTAGGAGCTGCTGGGACTCATAGTGCACCGCAAACCTGCACTTGCACCACTGCCTCCCACAATAACCAGCCATTACAATGAGGAATCAACTCCAGGGATGGATCTGCATACTATCCAGAGAACACCTAACAGCAAGTATTGATTACCCCAGCTGTTACATGTTCATTCAAACTACTGACTTTGCTTATTTGTATGTGAAGTGAACATTACAAACTTAAGCATTCATATTTGCCATATTTTGCAAACCTTACAAATACCACTGAGATCACACTCATTCAACCTATTGACTTTCTGCTTGTTTGTGAATTAAACATTACAAGTTTCCACCACTGAAACTTGCTCATAAACTTATGAGAGGTTACCGTGTGCAGTGAAGAGATTGTTTTTTCCCCCATTTTTACTTATTGAAAGGATTCCGCAGCTGAGCTCCATCTCCAATCATAAGAGGTATTATAGGCCACTTTCACGATTGTTTGACATATCTCTGTCTGGATTTCTTGCATTCCTGCTTGGGTCCCTACTATCTTCATGCTGGTCTTTTGCAACAAAAGTGAGACCTGGGCTACAAGATGACAAATGCGACTTAATTTTGGCTGAGTTTTAGATTCCAGATGGCTTCTGAAGCGTGTCCCCTCAGGCTTTCAGTGATTCTTTGTTCATCTGTGCTTCATGGATATGCCATTCATCCAGGGCCCATTGCTTGTTCTACCCATTCTTCAAAGCTTTCTTCACTGGCTGCTACAGGTTCCCTGAAAAATTATCAGTCTTCGGTACCTGAAACTGGTGTAAGGGGGGTTGCGCTTCTGGCATGTTGACACAAGATCTCCAATTGCGGTGATGAATTTTGGCCCTATCATGGCCAGCATGTTTGACTTGGAAGTGCTTGGAGTTGAAGTCACTTGGCTCATACTCTCTGGATTGTCGGTTGTTCCATTCAGCTGGATTACCGTATTTGCCGGCGTATAAGGCGACTGGGTGTATAAGACGACCCCCTCATTTTCCACTTAAAACATAGGTTTTGGGCTATACTCGTCATATAAAACTACCCCACTTCCCTGGCAACACCATTTAAAAACATCATGGAGGATGTGCGGTAATACTGTATGTACGGTAGCTTCAGCTACATACATGAGCCAATCACGGCGAGCAATGTATTCTATTAATGAATACAAAGCCTGCTTGGATTGGCAGCGGTTGTGTACATTGCTCGCCGTGATTTGCTCAGCGCGGTATACTGTATGTAGCCGAAGCTACCGTACATACAGTATTACCGCACATCCAGCGGGCTGACAGATTAGGGATGCTCGTTTTGGGCCAGCTTGGCCCAAACAAACTAAAGGTATACATTGTATACCCTGCGTATAAGACGACCCCCGATTTTCGGGGGATGTTTTTAAGTATAAAAAGTAGTCTTATATGCCAGCAAATACAGTAAGTGGGCTTCTACATTAGAGGTCAGTTGTACACTCACACCCGGAAAATATACGATTCCAAAAGGACATCATTATGAGAGGTTTCTACTGTGAGTACAGTGCTCCTGGTTCACTTTAGTGTCTATTAATAACCCTCGCCAGTCAGGTGCCAGTGCTGTCACAGCTTGGCGGATCCGTTCTTCATGTGTCAGTAGGAATGTCCATTACTATGCTCAGCCCTGATTGGCCACCTTGGTCTCTGCAACACTCTTTTGCTTTGTTTTGATCCAGGCTGCTGACCCATTGGTGCGGTTTGTACTCTGCTTAAGAGATCAGAAGGGATCCTCCCCCCGTGTACCACTCACCCCCAAAGGAGCCACTGAGATATAGGGGAACTTCGGTCTCACCTCAGAGATGAACCGCTCAAAATGGATCCAAGACACATCAGCACACCTTGTGGGATGTTTGTAGAGGGCTTCAATAAAGCTTTATTGAAGCCCTGGATATCTAGGCCTGTGTAGCGCTCACCCCGGAAGGAGCCCCTAGAATAACCCGGGTCATCACTAGTCTGTCTAGGGCAGTGGTCTCAAAGTACCGGCCCCAGAGTCGGTACTATGTGGTCCGCAGCCAGCTGACAAGTCGGACACACGGTCACGGACCGCGTACTCGACTTGTGGGATCAGCTACACGGTCTGCATCTCTGTCGGATGCAGACCGCATAGCTGCTTTGGTGCCGCACTCGATTAGGAAGGTCAGCAGACCTTCCCAATCAATCACCAGCGATCGTGCCTCCTTCCTGCAAAAAGGTAAGTAGGAGAGGGGGCTCTTAACTGCATGCAGGGGGGAGGGGAGGAACACTGGGAATTGTATTTTTATATTTATTATATATACCGTATTTTTCGCTCCATAAGACGCACTTTTTTTCCCCCCAAAAGGAGGGGGGAAAAGTGCCTGCGTCTTATGGAGCGAATCCCGACGCCCGAGACATGCAGTTTCGGGCGCCGGGCGAGTAGTAGGAGCCACTGCTCGTTTAATACGAGTGATCTAACGAGATCACTCGTATTAAAGCCGAGCAGCGGCGGCGGCGATCGAGTTCAGCAGCAGGAGCCACTGCTCGTTTAATACGAGTGATCTAATGAGATCACTCGTATTAAAACCGAGCAGCGGCGACGATCGAGATAACCATAGAGCAGACGAAGAATAGACGTTCTTCGCCTGCTCTGTGTCATCACTGAGACCGTGGCGCTGTAATCACAGCGCCACCTGTCTCAGCGGTCACTAACTGCAGCTTCTGTCACAG